>NC_037675.1:53158589-53262552 GCF_003255815.1 Theropithecus gelada | reverse complement strand
CAAAAAAAAAAAAAAAAAAAAAAAAAAAAAAAAAAAGAAATGGGAATGCGTTTTCTTCTTTGTTTTGTTTGCAATAGTTGGCTTTATAAGGTTTGAACAAATTCAAATAAACCAGGAATAGAGGTACATCACTTGGCATTTCAGGAAATAGCTAGAAAGCATGGATGCATGTATGTTGTCTTTTTTATCATATACAAAGTCAATACTTGCTTCTCGGACAGCATGCGTTTAATGTTTTGGGGTGTAATGTTTCATTTGCTTGACCCTCAAATTGTGCAGAAGTCACAACATGAGCAAAAAGTCTACAAGGAAATGAGCTTCAGAAAATTATGATCTGTTTTTAAAAGATCCAGCAACATAGTATTCAAAGTTGGAATTTTGTGATTCACAGTAGAGGTGGGGAAGATTGTCTATTGCGGACCATGCTCATGGACTGAAAAATAGATGTGGGCAAATCAAAAGCAACTAACAACTAGTATTTAGATATTGTCTGATGTATGGGGAAAGTGGAAGAAAGAGAATATCTTAAGAACACAGGAGGTAATTCAGCAAATTCCAATGAATATTTAGATGTACATTCTACATTGTGGTCAGTTTAAAAGAGAAAGAAAAAGGAAGAGACTGATCACAAAGAATAAAAAACCATTGGGTGGAAAGGAATGAAGCATCAAAATGTGCACAGTTTCAGAGAAGGGTGTAAATGGTTTAATTCACAGTCTTCTCACACTGCTCCAGCTCCACCCCAGTGTTTCCAGTTGTGGTCATCTTCCTCTCTTCCACTCACAAACACTGGATGCCATTGTGTCTCCGCCAGCCCTGGTGTTATATACAAATCCAATGTCATGAAGCTTTTGCCCTATGTTTCCTTTTAAGAGTTTTATAGCTTTTAGCTCTTACGTTTAGGTGTTTGATCCATTTTAAGTTCATTTTTGTTCACAGTGTTAGGGCCAACTTCATTCTTTTGCCTGTGGATATCCAGGTTTTCCATCATGATTTGTTGAAAAGGTTGGCCTTTCTCCATTGAATTATGGCCTGGATGTTTGTGTTCTCTCCCACAATCACATGTGAAAGCTTAATCCTCAATATAATGGTATTTGGAGGTGGAACCCTTGGGAGGTAATTAGGTCATGAAGGTAGAATTCGCATAAATGAGATTAGTACTCTTATAAAAAGAGAAATGATTTCTCCCTCTCTCTCAGCCATGTGAGTAAACAGGGAAAAAATAGCCATCTCCAAATTAGGAAGAGAACCCTCACCAGAACCTTATCATTCTGACATCTTGATCTTGCACGTTTAGCCTTTAGAACTGTGAGAGATAAATGCTTATTCTTTAACCACCTTGTCAATCACATTTTTTTTTTTTGATAGCAGCCCAAATTGAGTCAGACAAATGGTCTTGGCATCCGTCTCAAAAATCATTTGACCATATATGTAAGGGTTTATTTCTGTGCTCCCTATGCTATTCCATTGGTGTAAATATATGAGTTGTTGTCTTTATGCCAGTGCCACACAGTTTTGACTACCATGGCTTTGTAATAAATTGTGAAATCAGAAAGTGTTGAGTCTTCCAACTTGTTCTTTTTCAAGATTGCTTTGGCTATTTGGGATTCTTTGAGAATCTATATGAATTTTAAGACAGATTTTTCTATTCCTACAAAAAACATTGGGATTTTGAAATGGATTACAGTGAATTTGTACACTGCTTTGGCTAAGTATTGACATTTTAACAGTATTGTCTGCTAATCCATGAACACGGGATGTCTTTTTCCATTTATTTATGTGTTCTTTCAGTAATTTTTAAAAAAATGTTTGTTGAATAAGTCTTTACCTTCCTGGTTAAGTTAATTCTTAAGTATTTTATTCTTTTTGGTGCTACTGTAAACGGAATTTTTTTCTAAATTTCCTTTTCACATTACTTATTGTTAGTGAATAAAGATACTACATTCACTGATTCTTTTTATTATTATTATTATACTTTATGTTCTAGGGTACATGTGCACAACGTGCAGGTTTGTTACATATGTATACATGTGCCATGTTGGTGTGTTGCACCCATTAACTCGTCATTCACATTAGGTATATCTCCTAATGCTATCCTTCTCAACGCCCCACCCCACAATAGGCCCCAGTGTGTGATGTTCCCCTTCCTGTGTCCAAGTGATCTCGTTGTTCAATTCATACCTATGAGTGAGAACATGCAGTGTTTGGTTTTCTGTTCTTGCGATAGTTTGCTGAGAATGATGGTTTCCAGCTGCATCCATGTCCCTACAAAGGACATGAACTCATCCTTTTTTATGGCTGCATAGTATTGCATGGTGTATATGTGCCATATTTTCTTAATCCAGTCTGTCATTGATGGACATTTGGGTTGATTCCAAGTCTTTGCTATCGTGAATAGTGCCGCAATAAACATACATGTGCATATGTTTTTATAGCAGCATGATTTATAATCCTTTGGCTATATACCCAGTAATGGGATGGCTGGGTCAAATGGTATTTCTAGTTCTAGATCCTTGAGGAATCGCCACACTGTTTTCCACAATGGTTGAACTAGTTTACAGTCCCAACAACAGTGTTAAAGTGTTTCTATTTCTCCACATCTCACTCCAGAAACTGGTGTGAGATGGTATCTCATTGTGGTTGTGAGACTGGTGTGAGATGGTATCTCATTGTGGTTTGGATTTGCATTTCTCTGATGGCGAGTGATGATGAGCATTTTTTCATGTGTCTGTTGGTTACATAAATGTCTTCTTTTGAGAAGTGTCTCTTCATATCCTTTGCCCACTTTTTGATGGGGTTGTTTTTTTTCTTGTAAATTTGTTTGAGTTCTTTGTAGGGTCTGGAAATTTGTAATCCTTTGTCAGATGACTAGATTGCAAAAATTTTCTCCCATTCTGTAGATTGCCTGTTCACTCTGATGGTAGTTTCTTTTGCTGTGCAGAAGCTCTTTAGTTTAATTAGATCCCATTTGCCAATTTTGGCTTTGGTTGCCATTGCTTTTGGTGTTTTGGACATGAATTCCTTGCCCATGCCTATGTCCTGAATGGTATTACCTAGGTTTTCTTCTAGGTTTTTTATGGTTTTAGGTCTAACATTTAAGTCTCTAATCCATCTGGAATTAATTTTTGTATAAGGAGTAAGGAAGGGATCCAGTTTCAGCTTTCTACTTATGGCTAGCTAGTTTTCCCAGCACCATTTATTAAATAGGGAATCCTTTCCCCATTTCTTGTTTTTGTCAGGTTTGTCAAAGATCAGATGGTTGTAGATGTGTGGTATTATTTCTGAGGGCTCTGTTCTGTTCCATTGGTCTGTATCTCTATTTTGGTACCAGTACCATGCTGTTTTGGTTACTGTAGCCTTGCAGTATAGTTTGAAGTCAGGTAGCATGATGCCTCCAGCTTTGTTCTTTTGGCTTAGGATTGTCTTGGCAATGTGGGCTCTTTTTTGGTTCCATATGAACTTTAAAGGAGTTTTTTCCAATTCTGTGAAAAAAGTCATTGGTAGCTTAATGGGGATGGCATTGAATCTATAAATTACCTTGGGCAGTATGGCCATTTTCATGATATTGATTATTCCTATCCATGAGCATGGAATGTTCTTCCATTTGTTTGTGTTCTCTTTTATTTCATTGAGCAGTGGTTTGTACTTCTCCTTGAAGAGGTCCTTCACATCCCTTGTAAGTTGGATTCCTAGGTATTTTATTCTCTTTGAAGCTATTGTGAATGGAAGTTCACTCATGATTTGGCTCTCTGTTTGTCTGTTATTGGTGTATAAAAATGCTTGTGATTTTTGCGCATTGATTTTGTATCCTGAGACTTTGTTGAAGTTGCTTATCAGCTTAAGGAGATTTTGGGCTGAGACGATGGGGTTTTCTAAATATACTATCATGTCATCTGCAAACAGGGACAATTTGACTTCTTCTTTTCCTAATTGAATACCCTTTATTTCTTTCTCTTGCCTGATTGCCCTGGCCAGAACTTCCAACACTATGTTGAATAGGAGTGGTGAGAGAGGGCATCCCTGTCTTGTGCCAGTTTTCAAAGGGAATGCTTCCAGTTTTTGCCCATTCAGTATGATATTGGCTGTGGGTTTGTCATAAATAGCTCTTATTATTTTGAGATACGTTCCATCAATACCGAATTTATTGAGTTTTTAGCATGAACGGCTGTTGAATTTTGTCAAAGGCCTTTTCTGCATCTATTGAGATAATCATGTGGTTTTTGTCTTTGGTTCTGTTTATATGCTGGATTAAGTTTATTGATTTGCGTAGGTTGAACCAGCCTTGCATCCCAGGGATGAAGCCCACTTGATTATGGTGGATAAACTTTTTGATGTGCTGCTGGATTCAGTTTGCCAGTATTTTATTGAGGAGTTCTGCATCGATGTTCATCAGGGATGTTGGTCTAATATTCTTTTTTTGTTGTGTCTCTGCCAGGCCTTGGTATCAGGTGATGTTGGCCTCATAAAATGAGTTAGGGAGGATTCCCTCTTTTTCTATTGATTGGAATAGTTTCAGAAGGAATGGTACCAGTTCCTCCTTATACCTCTGGTAGAATTCGACTGTGAATTCGTCTGGTCCCGGACTTTTTTTTGTTGGTAGGCTATTAATTATTGTCTCAATTTCAGAACCTGTTATTGGTCTATTCAGGGATTCAACTTCTTCCTGGTTTAGTCTTGGGAGAGTGTATGTGTCCAGGAATTTATCCATTTCTCCTAGATTTTCTAGTTTATTTGTGTAGAGGTGTTTATAGTATTCTCTGATGGTAGTTTGTATTTCTGTGAGGTCGGTGGTGATATCCCCTTTATCATTTTTTATTGCATCCATTTGATTCTTCTCTCTTTTCTTCTTTATTAGCCTTGCTAGTAGCCTATCAATTTTGTTGATCTTTACAAAAAACCAGCTCCTGGATTCATTGATTTTTTGAAGGGTTTTTTGTGTCTCTATCTCCTTCAGTTCTGCTCTGATCTTAGTCATTTCTTGCCTTCTGCTAGCTTTTGAATGTGTTTGCTCTTGCTTCTCCAGTTCTTTTAATTGTCATGTTAGGGTGTCAGTTTTAGATCTTCCCTGCTTTCTCTTGTGGGCATTTAGTGCTATAAATTTCCCTCTACACACTGCTTTAAATGTGTCCCAGAGATTCTGGTATGTTATGTCTTTGTTCTCATTGGTTTCAAAGAACATCTTTATTTCTGCCTTCATTTTATTATGTACCCAGTAGTCATTCAGGAGCAGGTTGTTCAGTTTCCATGTAGTTGAGCAGTTTTGATTGAGTTTCTGAGTCCTGAGTTCTAGTTTGATTGCACTGTGGTCTGAGAGACAGTTTGTTATAATTTCTGTTCTTTTACATTTGCTGAGGGGTGCATTACTTCCAACTATGGGGTCAATTTTGGAGTAAGTGCATACATTCACTGATTCTTAATGGAGAAGAATGCTTTTGTCTTCTACCTTCACATGAGTTTTAAAGTAATTGCATATAATAAGAAGTCTTCTTGAGGAAAGGGTGTTGCACCTTGTGAATATAATGAGGTCAATAAAAAGGGTTGACAGAGTCCCATTAGAGGCTTAGGCAGTTTCAACAGGGAAGCACAGACACACATCATATATGCTTTGCAAGTGTCCCTTTTTCATTTTACGTGTAATCCAAATTGTGCAGAAGTTTTTTTTAAAGAGACAATAAAGGTTTGAATCCATTAACCCCTGAAATGGCTTTAAAATAAATGTGCTGAGAAGATCATGTAGACAAAGCTTCAAAACATATATACCTCTTAAAGATAAATGACAAAAAACCAAAACGTTTTAGTTAAAAAAGAGGGTGATTCATTTCTACAGACTCATCCCCCTCACCCCATCAGCCTAGTCTTTGGTGATGCCCTGCGACTTGTGATGCCCTGGAATTTCCCTTTGTAGGGCCCACCCTGGCTTTGGGGCCACCAGAGGACCACCCCAGAGGCATGCCCAGCAGTGGACTTCACCTTTTCTAGGAGTTGATGGGGCAGTGGTAAATGGAGTCAGGGTAGGTTCTCCTGGGGAAAATCTGAGTTCCTGAAATCACTTCTGGGATCTCAGAACATTTCTGGAAATCAGCTGGGGTGATGACCAAAGGTTGGATAATGCTAGAGTGACATTCTTTGGTCCAACAAGCTGTTGTGAGCCCAGTAGTTGCCAGCACCTGCCAAGTACTGGATCATATGGCAACCATGGTATAGCATGGAATACATGTGGTTACACTTGTTTAAATTTGAATGAGAAAAGCTTCACACCACAGGTTGATCCTTTAAGAATTCTACAGCCAAAATGTCTTTTAAAATTTCTAATAATCTAACCAGGTCTGGTGGCACATGCCTGTATCCCAGCTACTTGGGGGTGCTGAGAAGGGAGGATTGCTTGAGTCCAGGAGTTTGAATCCAGCCTGGGCAACACAGTGAGTCCCTGTCTCTAAAAAAAAAAAAAAAAAAAAGAAAGAAAAAAAATCGAAAAAGAAAAAATAAATAAAATTCTAATAATCTACTATCTGGAAATTCTAATGGGACTCAATTCTTTCTCAAGGTCCCATACTAGACTTACTGGCAGTGGTAACCAACCAGGAAGGTACTGCCTCTTACGAGGCATTTGGAAATGTGTGGGGTTGGTTAGGGCTATGACAATAACTGGGGGTGCTACTGGCATTTAGTGTGCAAAAGTGGAGACTCTGATGCCTTGTAGTACGCCAGTCAACAATGAATTGTGCTGCTCAAAGGCCCATAATACCCTCAATGAGAAATATGAAAGGATACTGAAAAAATAGCCATAAAACTATGCATGAAAAATCTACTCAAAGAAAGCACTCCATGTGCAAACTTTCAACTCACTAGATTTTTATAATCTTATGTCTTATAATCCCTATTATTTTCTCAGTGATGATGAATAAGTGTTAAGTATTCATAATTCTCAGTAATATTGTGCTTTGTGGAGATCTCGTCCCTGCTCATCTAAAACAGAGCAGAGTCTCTTTTATGCAATGTACTGACAGAATGAGATTATTCCGGGTTATATTTGCCAGTAAGCAAAAAAGATACAAATAGCAAAAATCCCTGGAACAATTATAGGAAATGTGTATAAGAGATTGATAGAATTCTGCAAGAATGCCCTAATTATCCCATCTGAATTCCACCCTGAAGAACTGATGAGACGAGTATAGTCCCCGTCCCACCCATCCAACAAGAAACATGAAAAATAGGCCTGTTATAGAATAACCATTAGAGCAGATTTCATTTTCTAAAAATACATTTAGCACTTTAACTTCTTTCAGATGGAACTTTTCTGTTAAGAAACCACACATTTTCTTGTCACTTAGGCTTACTAATAAACACACAACCCCTTATTTCTGTGGCACGAAGATAAATAAATGTTTTGTTAATGGGTGGAGAGCGTGTAGGTTAATTGCGGAGGATTCCATCCTTTTCATACTTCAATGGTGTTTTTCAACGGTGGCATCCAGACAGACTTCCCTAGGGCCTGTAATTTCAATTACAACTGTGTGTTTCTCAAGACTGTGTTTTGGTATTTGCAGTAGGTGCTGAGATATTTTGTTTTGTGTATTTACAAGTTAGGATTACATAGGCAAAAAAACAAACAAACAAACAAAAAAACGATTTTCGTGTCTAGAATACAAATTGGAGGTTTATAGTCTCTCAGGCACTTGATAATAGTTTTATTATTCTTGTGTGTCAGTCAGCCACATCTTTGGTGATTGTTTGTAAGTTGCTTTTGAATTAGCAGACTAATTTCAAGATGTTCCAATTTAGAATTTGTCAGAGATTCTGCAATTAGTCATCTAAATAAATGTCTTTGTTAATTGCTCATACCATAACCCATGTTTAGTTTGGTCATTTTTGCCGCTCACTTTTTTTGATCCCTACTCTAATTTATTCTGCAGCAAGTAAGTAAACCATCATCAAATTGATATTATATATACTAACATATGCTATATTATATGCTACTAAATGATGTATATATACACACAACATAAAATTGATCATATTTATAAACATTAATTAGATTGGTATATATACTACTATTAGATATATACTAGAATACTGTTAATATCCATTCCTCCAAACGGCTTTCACAAACAGAACTCTAGTGAACTTATCAATAGTGGCTGCAATGTGAATTGTGAACAAGTAATAATTGCAAAATATCGGCTTGCCAGGTTTCAGGGTCATTGTTTGTCAGTCACCTTTTTCTACTGCCAGTTCATCACTTTGACCTAAAAATACTAAAAGAGCACATTCCAATCTCTACTAATCAGCAAACACTAATTTCTTTTGGTTTCTCAGTCACTAAGGAGATTTTAAATCAATAAAGATTTATTGGGACACTTACTGCTTTTCTCTCAACTCTTACAAGCCCCAGAGGATCTGGGTTGGAATCCACCTTGAACACTCAGTCACTCTTTCCCAATCATGTCTTTCAACAATTGGGAAGTCACAAAGATCTTTTAGGTGTCATGATGTCCTGGTTTCCTCACTCACCTTTGTTCATTTTTGAGCAGCAGTGTGGAGGTTTGAGATGAACAAAAAAGGAGATGAGAATAGAGAGGGTGGGGGCAGGTGTGTGTAGGGTAGATGTCTATACCAACAGGCATGGACTAGCTTGGAGATAAAGGGTATGGAATAATCTTGAGCCCCCCCCAAGTTTGCATTTGAAGAGGGAAGGGCAGGGAAAGAACAGGAAGATAGCCAACTGTGGATAGCCTCAGGGGGTTCACAGCAGGGCCAGATGCAGAGAGCTGGACTCACTCCATGGTGCTGGCTAAGATGAAGAATGGATTTGTAAACAAAACAAAACGAAACAAAACAGGAGCCTTCCAAGTGCCTCTCCACTCCCTCTGTCCCCACTCCTCATCTTTTTAGTGCTTCTTATTTCCGGAGATTTGATTTTACAGGCCGAAAGCTTTGTTCTTTCATGGAGGACCAGGAACTCACACTAATACGAAGATTTGCTTATGGACCAAGAGCTCGCCACTTGCCAGGAACTGGGCCAAGGGCTTTCCGCATTATCTTGTTTCATTCTCACAACTCAAGGGAAGTGAGCGCCACATCCCTTGTTGAAGGAAATTGAGGCTTAGATTAGGTCAGCACATTCTTCAGAAGGGTGTTTCGGAAGCAGTCTCCCCAGGGAAAGATTTTCTTTCAGTTCTTCTCAACTCACATTTTCAGAGGCACCAGACTGATCCTAATCTGGGGTCTATGGTATATTTGGCCATTTTCACATCCATAACAGCAATTTTATGGCCTGTATGGCCACGGGGAGAGCAAATGCAAATGAGGACCAGTGTGGAAACCCCATCAACCAAACCTGCTGTGGGGGTCAAGAAGGAAGAAAATGACTCAAGGGAGCCACATATCGACAGAGCAACCTAAAATTCACTCTGGACTATTTCCATGAGGTTTCGCTGGGAAGTTGCCACTTACCAAGTGGGAGAGAGACAAAACCATGTATTTCTTCCCTCAAATCAGCATGGGAGCCATCTTTGCTGTGTGGGTGGAGAGTAAGACACAACACGGCTTCCCTGTCTCACGCAGGTGCCAGAAGCCATCATTTGAAATGACAGCTCTCTGCTTTCCAGTAAACGGCTGGTTTTGAAAACATTAACCTTACAAGATGCAGCCTTCCTCTTGGAAACAGGGTCATTGGTTAGCTGTTTCTAACAACCTTGACAAAAAACAGAGTCCTTGAAAAATGATTTCAAAGTCATGGATTTCACGAATTTTGTAAAATGAAATGAATAGGCCATGTTGCAACTTTACAATGACATGTAAGCTTTTAGTTTTCATCTGAGATTTGGATAAGGAAATGGCTTGTATCTATAAATGGGAGCTGGCATTCTTAGACGCTAGGTGGGCTTTGTTCACTCCAAGGAAAAAAGATTAGTACTTTGAACTGTGTATGTTGGATTTTTTTTTTTTTTAATACGGAAGCCCAGACCATGAACCAGTAGGGTTCCAACAAAAGAGAAATAAGGAACTAGTTTCCATAAAAATGGCTCTGTTAACCTATGGATGCCTAATACTCTGCAACAGCAGGCAAGGGGGATCTGACAGGCAGCAGCCTTCTGCCTCCTTGCAGGAAATTATCTATTGGTTAATTAATTTCTTTATTTTAAAAAAACACTCACACTTCTTCCATCCTAAATCCTCAGTGTCTCTCGAACCTCAGGCAACCCCTGTAGTTCAGGGAGACTACCCTGGTGGAGCTTCCTTGCCATTGCTCAGATGGTCTCTTAGGCTTCCAAAATCATAACATGAGAAATCCTTTGGTGAACAAAGGATGCTGAGCTCCCCAAATAGGAACTGGACCTCTTCCACTCCCTTGTGTAAAATTCACTTTGTTTGCCATCACTGTGTTATCTGGGGATATTTCTAGTGGTACAACTGACACTAGGTATAATAGTGAGAAAACATGTGCCAGGAGACAGAAGAGCTGGATTCTAGTCCACTCTGAAACTCCCAGCCATTTTAGAGAAAATGATTTAATCTTTTTGGGCCTCAGTTGCTCAGCCATAAAGTGGGGATAACAACTCCTGGATTGTACATGCATGCCTAATGTTTGTGACAGCACGTTGTAAATTAAGGAGTGCTATACAAGGAGTGGGAATGAACAGAAAACAATGACCACCACTGTTTATTGAGCAACTATTAAGCACTGTGACCTCAAACATTACATGCATAATCTCCATTCCTCATAACAAAGAACATGAAGAAAGAATCATGAAATAAGAATGGCAAAGGGAAAAATCTCTGGATACAACCACCTATGACTCTATTAAGCAAAAATTTAATGAGCAATCCTAAAGGGGGTAAATTTTTTGAGGGAGGGTTGGTAAATCCTTTTTTGAAATTTCTAATTTTCATGAACAACCTATTAAAGAGATGGTGACTATTTTAAGTTGTGGTTTAAAATTCATTTACAAGGATTTACTGCGTGCTTAATGCGTGTGACCCAGAAGCACATGCACACATTATGCTAAGTTTCTAAAGAAACCAGCCACTGAACGAATGTGAGAGCCTGTGGGTTACCTCACTAATTCTGGAAGACACTTTCATTGTTTGTTAAGGTTTCCTGTGGCCACAGAATAAACTTGCAAGCCTAGCACCTAAGGCTTCCATAATTGGCTGCTCCCTTCTCCCCTTCAGGCCTATATCTTATATACAAAGGCTCAGCAGAGCACCTGTCTCCTTTTATCAGCTTAGTACAGGGAGGGCTGGTAACACACTTGTTTCCCAATTCGCTTTTAAAAATACTATTTCCCAACTCACTTTTTAAAATTATGTACTTCTTTTATAAATAAATACATAGCCATTTTTGGAAAACTGAAAAGCTTAGAGATTCAGAAAGTAAAAATCTTCTACAACCCTAGCACCTATAGACAACCAATTTAATCTTTGCAGTAATTTTTCAAGTGCTTTTCCCCACCTTGGAGTGTTTACATTTTTGTGTCTAATATCATGCAGGGAAGGAAATATTAACTAATATACATAATCATTTGTGGGGCCTGCATAAATGCTGACCTTTTGGGAAGATTTCTCATTATCTGCACTGCAAGATTTACCACCCTGCTCCATTTCCTTTAGAGAATGAAGTTATTTTAATTTTTCCCCAGTACTCAAGTGTCAAACTTTATTTTCCATCTTTTAAGGTTATTATACATCTCTGTTAATGTATAGTACAGAGCCACTTTTTAGTCTTTCAATCAATACTGTTTTTAAAATGACTTCCCTAGCTACTTAAAATAAACTGCTATGCCAATATCCCTTTGATAATAAGGAGTAGAGGGAAAATGTAAGAAATTAAAGATGAAGGGACAAGCAACCTTTCCTTTTACTTGCTCACCAAGGACATAGACAGTTATTGCCCATGCCGATAGAGAAATACCCTGGGTTGTGGGGAGGAGAACCAAGAAAAGGGTGCTTTTTACAGAATGACTGTTTATTTGCCATCTCCAAAGGGTGAAAGGAGCTTGTTTGAAAAGTTGACTTGATGACCAGCATTTATCTTACAGATATTATTTTTTAAAGTCAGTTTTATCAACATATAATTTATATACATTAAAATTCATAGCTGAGTGTGGTGACTCACACCTATAATCCCAGCACTTTGGGAGGCTGAGATGAGAGGATCCCTTGTAGCCAGGTGTTCAAGACCAGCCTGGGCAAAAAGACCAACCTGTCTCTACAAAAAAAATTAGCCAGGCATGGTGGCATGCACCCTATAGCCCCTGCTACTCCAGAGGCTGAGACAGAAGGATCGCTGGAGCCAGAAGTTTGAGGCTGCAATGAGCTATGATTGTGTCACTGTGCTCCAACCTGGGCCACAGAGTGAGACACTATCTCTAAAAGAATACGAAGTAAAGAAAATCAGTGGAGTAAAAAAAAAAGTTAGTGTGCCAATGGAAGGGGTCGACAATTGTGTATATATAGTTCCTAAGCTACCATGATTGCAGAAGCTATTTTAAGAAGCTATTTAGCCACCTCTGCTGCTCACCTTCTTCCTTTTCTAGCCTACCCTCATAGAATGAACATTTTTGAGACCAGTCCCCAGGTACCAAGAGCACTGCCAAGAAAGCAAAGGCTGTGAACTTGACTGACCTTACTTAACATATACCATGGAGTACAGAGTTCTTAAATCTAAGTGTTTAGCAGGACCCAGACGTATCTTGCAGAACCATCTATCCAAAACAGAAGTCCCTTTAATACACTTTAATCACTTGTGATACAGGTTTAGAAAATTCCTCCCAAAGCATGGAGCCCGGAGTGGCACTGTGTTTTATTTAACAAGTTTGGTCCAGTTCTGGCAGCCCCTGGAGACTCATGAGAGGAAGGACTCTCCAGGATGGGGCTTGAGGATTTTTCTAGGAATTAGCAAGCTAGAAAAATGGCTCCTCTGCAAATTTATGCCACGAAGCCTTAAAGAGAGATTAAATATGAGGCATTTAAAAACCCACTGAACCTCGACTCTGATTTTGCAAATAAAAAACTTAAGGGACCGAGTGATTATATGAATTGCCTCAGAAAACACAGCTATCTCTCTCCTGCTCTCTCTCCGGCCATGTGACTTGCCTGCTCCCACCTCACCTTCTGCTAGGAGTAAAAGCTCCCTGCAGCTTCCCCAGAAGCCAAGCAGATGCCGGCACCAGGCTTCCTACATGGCCTGTGAGCCAATTAAACCTCAAAGAAAGGAAAGAAAAAGAAAAGAAAAGAGAAAGAAAACATAGCCATAACACAGTGTCAGAAGAAAGGACTTAAATCCAGGTTTAAGACACCTGGTTAGATACACTTTTTACTGTCTTGAATGTTTCTAACATTTTGCCATCCCCCCAAATTGGAAGCATCATTCAGGTTTAAGTTTCTCACTAAGTTGCCTTTCTTCTCTTCCAAATGTAGGGTCACTACTGGAGAAACCCTGTTAGGAGAATGGATGAGTGGGAGTGTGTGAAATAAAAATAATATCCTACTGTCCCTGTTGACCCCTCCCTTCCCTATGGTGATCACTACTCAATAGTGAGGCATTCTGATGTATTAGGCTTAAAGAAACTGGGCTGGAATTTCCACCTTAGTTGTTATTTTTGTACACTGTTTTACAAAGACTAAAAAGCCTGTAAATTTGACTACAAAGGCTCCCTGATTAGTGTGTGAATAGTATTTGCTAAGCAGGTCTCTGCACTTTAATAAAATAGGTTTAATGTTGTACAAAGGGAGAAACAGATAATTGTGTGGATCTCCAGGGAGCTTTTAGAGGACAGCTCTTTTTTATAAATGTGGTATCTTGTGATGAAAATGTGAAGGGAAAGACAGAGGGTCATGGAAGTAGCAGAGACATGAAGATGCTTAATGAGCTGACAGTCCTGGCACCCCAAGGTCTGAACCGATGTTCACAGAGGATGTGGGAGTCAGTGTGGGTGACATGGAGGGTACTGAATGCTGAGGCTGAGGGTCTGGCTTTGACTTTCAACTTTGCTGAGTGATCATGGATGAGTGATTCCCCCGGGCCTCAGTTTCCCCCTCTGTAAAGTGAGAGTGCTGAGGTAAACAACTGCTTGATTCCTTTCTAGTTCTTTGCGCCAGTTCAAGAGGTCGATTGTAGTTTTATTCCTATCACTGCATCAGTGAGTCAGACAGCTCTGGGACTCTCTCAGTATAGTGAAGTTTCAGTCCATACTCCAAAATGGAATGTACAAGGAAAGTGGATGAATATGCAGAAAAGCCCGAAGACCTATAGGATCCCAGTTGGTTGGAAAGGGGATTTTAAGCTTTTCATTCTTGGGTGTCCATTTCCTGGCTTTCAGGATCACTCCCACTGTGCCCTGACACTAGTGATTCTTTGACTCTAGCAGGACTTCCATCCACTGAGCCTAATGCCTTTCCTCCGGCCCTCAAAACCCTCATGCCCTCACATGCTGCTTTACCAGGCCTCGAGCCCGTGGCCTATCATGGAACCACTCCCTTTTTACTCAGCAATCCTGCCTCTTTCTTTTTCCATCATACTGGCTGATAAAATCCCCAATCCTGGTTGGATTCAATTCTAAACCTATTCTGGAGCAACTAGAGTGCAAAATAAACACACATCATGAGAGCTGGTCTCATTTAAAATTCACAGATATTAACTTCAAGTGGATCCTCAGTGCTATCCAGCTTTCCTTTCACATTTCCTGAGTCACCTCATGATTTTCACACCTTCCCTTCTCTCCTCAGACCTTTGATACCTCCTCTCTCCTCATCCTCATTCTCAGCTGGTGAACTCGCTGCTTCTTTCACTAAGAAAATGGCAGCAACAAGAAGAGAACGCCCATATTCTCCCATGACCAACTTACCTGCATCTGCACTTCTGTCTGCATAAGCTCTGCCTTTTCTTCTTTTGTGGTGAATGAACACTCCTGCCCCTGTCTCAGGGCAGCCCCTTCACTCAAGCAGTGGCTCTCATTTTCTTTTGCTCACTAAAAGACTTGATTCTTGTAGTTTTTTCCTGGTCCTTTCTGGCATCATTAATTTTCCTCTCCACCTTATTGAAGCAATGCCATTGGCATGTAAACATCTAAAATATCTCCCATCTTAAAAAAATAAAAGCAACAACACAAATAAAACCTGTCCCTTGATTCTGCTTTCCCATCCCAGCCAGTATCCTATTTTTCTGCTTTCCTTTATAGACAACTTGAAAGAGTGGCTATCCTTACTGTGTCCACTTCCTCTTCTTCAATTATTTCTTATATCCACTATAAATAGTTTCCCCCAGTGCCTTTCCTGAAATGACATTTGTTCAAGTCACCAGCAAATCCAACTTCCAGTTGGCCAAATCCAATGATCACTTCTCAGTCCTAATCCTATTTGACCCCTGTCTTGGTTGGCTGTGGCTGCTGTAACAAATTCCCACAAGCTGATGGCTTCAAACAATGTAAGTTTATTCTATAACAGAGAAGCTAGAGTTTGAAATCAGCTTCACTGAGCCAAAATCAAGGTGCCAGCAGAGCCATGCTCCTGCAGGAGGCTCCGGGGAAGAGTCCATTTCTTGCCTTTTCCAGCTTCTGATGGCTACTGACATTCTTTGACTTGTGGCCAATTTGCTCCAATCGCTGCTTCGGTGGTCATGTGACCTTTTCCTTGTCTGTTTGTCATCTCTGTCCTCTCTTACAAGGATACTTAGGACTGGATTTAGGTGCCCCCCCCCCCATCTCCCCTGCCCCAGGATAATCTAGAATAACTGTTCCATGTCCAGAGCTTTAACTTAATCACATCTGCAAACATCCTTTTTCCTTATAGTTAACATTCATGGATTCTAAGGATTAGGACCTGATACTTTAGAGACCATTTATTCAGGCTACTACAACCTCCCAGCAGTATTTAACACAGTGGATGGTTTCCTTTTTCTTTTTTTCTTTTTTTTTTTCTTTTTTTTTTGAGACGGAGTCTCGCTCTATCGCCTGGGCTGGAGTGCAGTGGCCGGATCTCAGCTCACTGCAAGCTCCGCCTCCCGGGATCACGCCATTCTCCTGCCTCAGCCTCCCGAGTAGCTGGGACTACAGGCGCCCGCCACCTCGCCCGGCTAGTTTTTTGTATTTTTTTAGTAGAGACGGGGTTTCACCGTGTTAGCCAGGATGGTCTCGATCTCCCGACCTCGTGATCCGCCCGTCTCGGCCTCCCAAAGTGCTGGGATTACAGGCTTGAGCCACCGCGCCCGGCTGGTTTCCTTTTTCTTAAACAATTTTTTCACTTGACTTCAGTGATCTGTACTTTCTTGATTCTTTTACCAATCACAATTATTTTTATTTTATTAATTTATTTTAGAGACAGAGTCTCCCTCTGTCCCCCAGGCTGGAGTGCAGTGGTGCAATTATGGCTAACTGTAGCCTTGACCTACTGGGCTCAAGTGATCCTCCCGTCTCCCAAGTAGCTGGGACCACAGGTGAAAGCCACTATACCCAGCCCAGCCACAATTCTATTTCCTGTTTCTGTGAGTTGTTTGACTATTTTAGATACCTCATAAAAGTGGAATCATACAGTATTTATCTTTTTCTGACTGGCTTATTTCACTTAGCATAATGTCTTCAAGGTTCACCCATGCTGTAGCATGTAAGAGGATTTCCTTCTTTTGAGGGCTAATAATCCATTGTGCATATATACCACATTTTCTTTATTCATCCACTGATGGCCATCTGGGTTGCTTCCACCTCCTGGCTATTGTGAATAGTGGTGCCATGAACATGGCTGTGCAACTATCTCTTTGAGATCCTGCTTTCAATTCTTTTGATATATACCCAGAAGAGGCATTGCCGAATCATGTTAGTTCTATTTTTAACTTTATTTTAAAACTCTGTACTGTTTTCCAAAGCAGTTGAACCATTTTACGTTCTCACCAGCAGTTCCAATTTATCTGCATCCTCACCAACACTTTTTTTTTTTTCTTTCTTTCTTTTTTTCTTTTTGGATTCTTGTATTGCTTTCCTGTCACTTCTTTCTCAGTATCCCTTCTTGGTTTGATTCATCTCCTTGATCCCCAGGTCTCAGAGTGTTTGCACTTTATTCGTGTATGTCGACACTTACTCCCCTTAGTGATCTCATTCACTCTCGTGGCTGTAAACACTTTCTCTTTGCTTACATCTCCCGATTTTGTATCTTAGTTACAAATCTTGGCTCTCACCTCTAGGCCCGTATATCCACTGCCTACTCACCCTCTGTATGTGAATAAGCCCCTTTCACTTGACATGTCCCAAACCAAACTCTTCTTTTCCAAACCTGCTCCTCCATAGTCTTTCCCATACAGCAGTCAACAGCAGCTCAATTTCTGGTTGCTCATATTAAAAACTTTGAGTCTTCTTACTGCTTCCTTTTGCTTCACATCTCACCTCCAACCTACCAGCAAACCCCTGGACTCTTTCTTCAAAATAGAATCAGAATCCAACCCCTTATCCTTGTTCTACTGCTATCACACTAGCCTGGCTACCTGTATTTCTGTATTTCTTTTCTCTTTCTTTCCTTTTTTTTTTTTTTTTTGTTTTTGAGACAGAGTCTTGCTCTGTCACCCAGGTTGGAGTGCAATGGCATGATCTCGGCTCACTGAAGTCTCCTGGGCTCCCAGGCTCAAGCAATCCTCCCACCTCAGCCTCCCCAGCAGCTGGGACTATAGGTGCATGCCACCACCATGTGTTGGTGCCATCCTCACAGTAATAAGTTCTCACTCAGAATTCAGGTGAGATCTGGTTGTGTAAAAGAGTGTGGGTGGGTCTCTCTCTCTCTCTCTTCACCCCTTCCTTCTTCCTCCCTCTCCCTCACTCTCTTTCTCTCTCTCCCTTTCTCTCTGATGTGCCTGCTCCCCCTTCACCTTCCACCATGATTGGAAGCTTCCTGAGCCCCTCACAAGAAGCAGATACTGGCACCATGCTTCCTTACCGCCTGCAGAAGCATGAGCCAATTAAACCTCTTTTCTGTATAAATTACCCCCACTCATGTACTTCTTTATAGCAAGGCAAGAATGGACTAACACAAGTGATACATTTGATAGTGAAAGGTAGCCTTCAAGGACTTATATTGTATCTTCCTGTTTTGGGGAAACACTTCTGAGGCCAACCAGAAACCGATTTTGCAGATGAAGAGACAACAGAGAGATTAGGTGACATGACCAAGGTCAAGGATGGTGACCAGAAGCCGAGTTTTGTGTCTCTGAAAACAAGAGCTTGCGCTAAGAAACCCTAGGAAACAAAGTCCTTTTTCACACTAATTATTTCCTGTGAAAATGACTAGTTTCCTCTATAAAGTAGGGCCAAGGAGAGAGCTCTCATCTGAAATCATTTTGCTTTGATAGTGGGTATGGATTGGTCAGGCTGCTGGTTACTGTGTCCTCCTCACCAAGAAATGTGGATGGGCCGGACAAGGCTTTTTTGTCGCTGGAATAAGGCAAAGCTGACGCTGGTAGGAGAAATTAGCATGTTCTGACTATATTTGTACAGTGTATTAACCAAATATGCCAAAAGCAGCACACACAAAGGAATCGGAAGACCAGCTCATGCCTGGTTAGGGCATCATTTGCTTGGCTGAGAGTTATTCAGTGTCACATGGCTTGAGGCTAACATGAACAGGCCACCTTATAGAGAGGGAGTGGTGATTGGTACTCTGCATAGAAACACTATGGAATTTCTAGAGAGAGATGTTTTTATTACCAGTGAACTTAAAATTAAGCTGATATATTTTCTTCTGGCTGACGAGAACAGATACTATCATCCTAGCAAATAGTTTTCTAGAGGCACTGAGTCTCCTATAAACATTTTCATTTATCTGTCTAACTGGCATCAGAGCAGCCTGCGCCACAACTGTTGCCAGCCTCTTCTCTCGACGCCAGCCTTATATCGTCCTTGTGTGTTCCACCCTACCAAGGGTAGAGGGATCAAGGAAGCTCCTGTGGCAAACGGATTCCGTTTTATCTCATCCTAAAAAAATACTGTAATGTCATGAAAAATCAAGCCAAAACTGAGGAGGAAGGAGAGATAGACATGACTTTTAGTTTTACCACTTGTCTATTCATTTACCCCACCCACGTCCAATCACTTTTGGCTTCAGGTACATACGGCTTATATTTATGACTAATGCCTGGTATTCTTTCTTTACCTTGGGCCTTGCTTGGAGGAGCAAATACTGCTGGAGCTGCTAGAGGGTTCTGTGATTTATGGATATCCATTTCAGAAACCCTGTGTGTCCTGAAAGGTTGCTTAGTGCTTCTTGATTCTCAGCATCCTCGCATTCTTTTCACTTCTGCAGCAAATGTTAGATGAGTCACACAGATATGAACTGCATCCACCATTGGGGGTAGATAGGAATGGGAGGAACAGAAATGGTCCGTGGCCCCATTTCAGCAGCTATTTAAAATAGCTGGAAAGGAAACAACAAGCAGCCCTGTATCTAAGCCAGGTTACTTGCTGGCTGGCCCTTTAACTGAGGTAACTCCTGATTAAGTAAATGAGTCTGATTCATTTTACAGAGGTCTAATACTTTACCATTACAGAGTCACTTCAAATTCCCAGGATTGGTCCTACAAATCCTAAGGTCAGTAATCTCAGTTGCTTGGGAAATACTTCTTATTCCTGAGCTTCACACATAGATAAACGACAGAACAGAATCTTTAATAAAAGTCTTTAAAAATGCCTAATGTTAGAGTTCGGTGAGAACAAAGAAAGCACATCATTTATTATAGACTACGGCTTAGTTCTGACTAGTTATTGTGATGGTGTGGAGGCTAGAAAAAGGCAAACACCCAGCCAGGCGCGGTGGCTCATGCCTGTAAATCACAGAACCCTCTAGCAGCTCCAGCAGTATTTGCTCCTCCAAGCAAGGCCCAAGGTAAAGAAAGAATACCAGGCATTAGTCATAAATA
Source organism: Theropithecus gelada (assembly GCF_003255815.1). NCBI lineage: Eukaryota > Metazoa > Chordata > Mammalia > Primates > Cercopithecidae > Theropithecus > Theropithecus gelada. The sequence continues at coordinate 53,242,658 of NC_037675.1, read as the reverse complement.
TAAGCCGTATGTACCTGAAGCCAAAAGTGATTGGACGTGGGTGAGGTTAATGAATAGACAAGTGGTAAAACTAAAAGTCATGTCTATCTCTCCTTCCTCCTCAGTTTTGGCTTGATTTTTCATGACATTACAGTATTTTTTTAGATGAGATAAAACGGAATCCGTTTGCCACAGGAGCTTCCTTGATCCCTCTACCCTTGGTAGGGTGGAACACACAAGGATGATATGAGGCTGGCGTCGAGAGAAGAGGCTGGCAACAGTTGTGGCACAGGCTGCTCTGATGCCAGTTAGACAGATAAATGAAAATGTTTATAGGAGACTCAGTGCCTCTAGAAAACTATTTGCTAGGATGATATTATCTGTTCTTGTCAGCCAGAAAAAAAATATATCACCTTAATTTTAAGTTCACTGGTAATAAAAACATCTATTTCTAGAAATTACAGGTGTGAGCCACTGCGCCTGTAATTTCCAGCACTTCGGGAGTCCAGGCAGGCAGATCACAAGGTCAGGAGTTCAAGACCAGCCTGGCCAGCATGGAGAAACCCCGTCTCTACTAAAAATACAAAAAAAAAAAAAAAAAAAAAAAATTAGCTGGCGTGGTAGTGTTTGCCTGTAATCCCAGCTATTGGGAGGCTGAGGCAGGAGAATTGCTTGAACCCAGGAGGCAGAGGTTGCAGTGAGCCATGATCTTGCCACTGCAGTCAAGCCTGGAGGATGGAGCGAGACTCCGTCTCCAAAAAAAAAAAGAGAGATTGAGAGAGAGAGAGAAAGGCAAACACCCAATAGAGACTTCAGAGGAGACTTGGTATTTCTAGGAAATGTTTTGGAGTCATGACGAAAACCTCAGGATTCTAATTACACAAGGGGATCAGCTCATGTTTTCTTCTCGTTTGCAAAAACAAAACAAAACAACAAACCACCAGAAGACTTTATTTTAAAAACTTTCAGCCTTCCTTTACATAACAGATCACTTTCTAAACATCTAGGTGGCCTTATTTAATCTAACTGGGCAATTGAACAGAAACCCTGCCAGCCCTCTGGGCCTACTTTCCTTTCAAATCTCAGTGTCATCAAGAGATTTCAGGCTTGCCTATTTAATGTACCAGGCAGTGCTTGGAGCTGGGGATAAAACAGGGAACCAGGCACAGTCCCTATTTTTAGGAAGCTTACACTCTAAAAGTAAAGACAGACCCATAAATACAGAATTTCAACATGGTGTGATTTGTACTAAGGCAGGCCCCAGGGTATGGTGGAAACACCTAGAAGAGGCTTTTTTTTTTTTCCAGACCGAAAGAAAATTTTAGTTGATAGTACTTATGTGAAATACAGCAATCTGTTATATTGAATAAGAATTTTTCTCTAGCTAATAAATACAGAGCTCAGTGCACTCCCTCAGTTAGCAAGGAAGTGATATAAATTCATTTTGGATCCTTGGCTATCTGATGGAGATAAACTGGAATCAGAATTTGAAGCAATGAAATCAAGAATCAGACCTGTCTGACTTTTGAGGTCTCATGTTTTTACTGTTATTCACCCAATGGATCTTAATTGAAGTAGACCCACTGAGTGAATAACAGTAAATAACATGAGACTTCAAAAGACCTGACTTTTGAGTAAATAACATGAGACCCTGACTTACAAAATAAAACGTGAATTGGAAGAATTTTAATACTACTAAATGAGAGAATGGGATCAGAGTAAAGAAGTGTGGTGACTGTAATTCAAAATGACATCAGCTTCGGATAAGTAATAGAAATTTGATCCTAGAGAAAATTATTTATCATGTTGCTGGACTGACTGTCCACTTAAATGAAATTATCTGACCAAATGGAACTGCTAACGGCGGGGAAAGACAAAACATTGTTGTAGGGCTTTCTCCTTAGTTCAACTAAAAACAGGGTCCTTGTCACACAACCATGAAAAATTAGGCTTGCGGAGACTTTGAAGGGTGAGAAGGACAGGGTGTGTTGGGTGAAAAGAAAAAAAAGGGAAAGAGAGACTCTTAGCAAAGCCACAGTCCTACTAGGAGGCTTTCACGCTCACAGACCAAATCCCAGGTTCCACCCACAACAGGAGAGACCAGGTTCCTCCCCCCAGCAAAATGGCGCCAACTTCCTGAGGCTCCACCCCAGCGGGCAAGCGGCCCAGTGCGCAGGCTGGTCGGGGTTTCTAGGGGAACGTCTTTACGCTTGGCTGTCTCAACCTGAGAAGGCAAGGGCAAGTATCAAGGTCATTTTGGGTTTCTCACGGCGTGCTGAGCACCAAACAGGTGGCCTCTGTTCCTGGCCATCCTACTCTGACTCCTGAAAAAAATTAGTCCAAAACTCATTCCACAGTCAGATATAAACTCTCGCTTTTTTTTTTTTTTTTTTTTTTAAATTACACAGGAGTCTACTTTTGTCCATAGTTTCTATGACTTGTTTAGAAGGGAAGAGATGGAATATTTGTGAAAGTTAAGATCTAAAATCTGCTTTTTGCTTTGTTCTTCATGACTTTTTTTTTCCCTAAATAAGCTTAAATGTTCCTTGGTGAAGCTTGGTGTTAGAAGCAAACATAAAGTCAAACTGATGATTTCAGGAGACTTCAGAAGACAGAAAAATGACATCATCAGATTGAGAACTCATTAAATAATGTTTCTTTTAAAAAAAGTGGACTCTTTTTTAAAAAATGGATACTTTGCCTTCTCAATGTCCCTAGACCTCTGTTTTCTCAGTCATCTATTCAGCTTAAAAAAAAAAAAATTAAACACAAAAACAACTGATCACTTCCTTGGAGCCTTTTTCTCTTTGGCCCTACTTCATCCTCACTTCTCCAAGTATATTTAAGACTTCAGGCCAGGTGTGGCGGCTCAAACCTGTAATCCCAGCACTTAGAGAGGCAGAGGTGGATGAATCACTTGAGGCCAGGAGTTTGAGACCAGCCTGGCCAACATGGTGAAACCCCATCTCTACTAAAAAAAAAAAAAATTACAAAAATTAGCCGGGCATAGTGGTGCATGCCTATAATCCCAGTTGCTCAGGAGGCTGAGGCACAAGAGTCACTTGAACTTGGGAGGTGGAGGTTGCAGTAAGCTGAGATCATGCCACTGCATTCCAGCCTGGGTGATGGAGTGAGACCCTGTCTCAAAAAATAAAATAAAATGAAGGACTTCAATGTCAAGTCTTGCATAAGAGAATTTGAGCAGCAGGCCCCCAAGAAGGCATCGTCCTCTGATTTTCAGAGGAGCAGATTCTGAGCGCTTCCTATCTTGTACACATTTTAATTATCTTTACCTACAATGGCTATACCATAAGTTGGGAAGAGGTTAGCCTCAAAGAGGCCCAGAATCTATTCAGGTCTATTGTCACCTGGATCCTCTGCCATATACTAACTGGTCAAATTACTTAAACATCCAGTCTCAGGTTTTCAACTGTAAAATGGGAGCATTTTTGAAAACTTTTTAACTGACATGTATTATATGTTATATTGCATTATATGTTATATTGTATATGTTAATTGTATTGTATTATATTAACTAAATAATATAATTGGATATAATAATTCATGGGGTACACAGTGATATTTTCATATATGTATACAACATTCAATGATCAAATCAGGGTAATGAGCATATTCATCACCTCAAACATTTATCACTTATTTGCACTGTGAACATTCAAAAATCCTCTCTTGTACCTATTTGAAAATACAAAATCAATCATTGTGAACTTTAGTTACCCTACAGTGCTATGGAACACTTGAACTTATCCCTCCTATCTAGCTGTGATTTTGAATCCTTTATAAAATGAGAGTTAAAGAATATACTTCTTAGGGTTACTGTGGGGATAAAAGAAGATGGTTCATGTCCAGTGCTTAGAATAGTGACCTGTACACAATGCAAGCTTAACAACTGCTGTGTGTTATTAGGATGATGAACACAAGAGCAGAAATGACAGGCAGCATTGTCAGACGTGCTCGAGAACAGGATATTTTCTAGATGCTAAGTGAGACCGGTGTTTACCTCCAATTATTCACACTTTGAGTAGATCCTGGCTTTGGAAAATGCCATGCGCAGAACTGTAGTATAGTAGTACTGCATCTCAGTCTATGTATTGCGGCTTGCCTAACAATTTAAGATGAATCTCATCAGGGACTTTTCTCCTTAGAGCAACTTAGGTTGTCAGGGGCTGTTTCTTCCTCAAAGTTCCTCTGCTGAATCACAGAGCAGAAGTGTGTTGTGGCATTGACTCTCTTCCTCTTCCTGTTTGCCTCTGACCTGCAGTATTATACCTTCAGACAGCAAAGACTCTCACTTTGGCCCAAAGACTCTCACATATAGGCCCAATCTTCCTAAATGTTTTATATTTCAAAATGACCTCTCCCATCCCATTCTTCTCTATTAACTAACCTCAACTCAAACGAATAAGCCTGATGATGTACTACTAATTTCAAGTAAAATGATTGGTAGTGATGACTGATATATAAATAGTACTTCATAATTTAATAGGGGTCTTCCATGTATAGTTTGCCATTTTGACTTCATAGCTATGATGTGATATCTAGGTGGGTATCATCATTCCTATTTTCAGATTAAGAAACTGGGGCTCAAGTGAATTAACTGGCTTGCTCTAGTCTACAAAACTGTTAAGGGACCTCAGTTAGGGACCCAAAGGTGCTTCTGTGGTCTATGAAGCCAATCTCAATATGATGTTAGTTGCTTAAAGTAATTCATAAGGTATGAATGACCAATAGCTTAAGCCTATCAAGAAATATGCACATTTAAAAAGAGACCTGGAAAGGATCATAATTTTGTAACTACAGAATGAAGGCTGGGTGGGAAGTAGGAATTCCAGTATCTCTGAGCAGAGAATCTTTCTGATTTTTGTTGCCCGTTCCTAGGGCATGATCAGCCCTAGACAGAGGCGTCCCAGAGCCTGTTGAAGCTGAGAGAAGAGTCCACCCCTAACCCAGAGAATCTGGGATCCTTTCCTGTCCAAGCAAGGGTTGCATTCCATTTTATCTTAAATTCATATACATTTTATATTCCATTCCATGTCTATATACATATTTTTTAAATAAAGTGAAACTTTTACCATAATTATCTTGGCACATGGTGGCAATTTCTCCATTTAAGAAAGTGCTAAGATAGTATGAAATCCATTTAAGGTCTGCCAAACAAATAGTTATTTACTTAAATCAAAATCAAGAACATATGCGTGTGTATATATATATACACACACACACATATTTACCAATACAGAATATAAAAATGTAAACATGTATACATATATTTGTGTATGTATGGGGAAAAGTGAACACTAACCATCCAATTTCACAGTTTCAAAGAATGTGAATCTCTACACCAACCCTCTCTTAACCTCCACAGTTCAAATCCAAATCTCAAACTTTCTGATTTGAATTTGCTTACCCCTACGTAATTCTAACTTAAGACCTAAGAGCAAAAAGGAATCCTCTTTGAAATGCTCCCTCTCACTCTGGGCACCATCTTGAAGGTTCCAACAGAAACGGCAACACATCAGCTTCCCATGGCAGCAATTCGCCAGCCCACAAGAGAAAAAAGCTTTAGACAGGCTCCAAGCATTTCCTGCTTAATGCCTATTATTTTCTCTGCTCAGTTGTCATTTTTAAATAAGGGTATTTTGTGAAAAACAAAACCACCCTGTACATGGGAAACCATAAAGAAAGTTATTTGCCAGAAAGAACTGCCTTGCTAACAAAACATATGTTGGCATGTTTAAAGACAGAGCTCCTGGGGCTGCCTTGAGTAAGTCTTGCTGAAAGTGTCTGCATGGCATTATACACAAGGCTTTCCCTTCTTCTCTGCCCCCACCCTGCAGCCTTGGAAATTTGCAGTTGCAATCTTTGACTGGACTCTATTGAGACTTTCCACCCCCGGCTGCTCAGGAAACACATACCAGCAAACAGAATGAAAGGGCCTTTTATAACTAGGAGTCCGTTATGTCTTAAACAGACTCCCACAGAAAGACTCTTTTGTTTCTTACTCTTTAGGAAAAACTGAGCTCCTTCTGAAAAGTCTTTGGAGAGGGAGGAGAAACCCAAGACAGGGAGAAGGCTCAAGGGAGGAAGATAGGAGGCTAGGGACAAAGGAGGGGCAGTGGAAATTGTCAGAAAGGTTGAACTCTATTTTTCTAAGGCAAAAGCGACAGTGTTGGATGGCCGCTGATAGGGGTAGAGGCCAGGGTGTGGTTGTCAGGGCTGAGAGAAGAGCTGGCTGCTACTATCCCTTGGAGTCTTCCCCCTCGCCAACTACCACCATCCCCAAAAGAGGGAGTCATCCATAGCGAAAAACACTGAGAGACTCTAGTGCTCTGGTCTCCAGAAAAGTTTCAGGAAACTAGATTTTTGCTAAGGAAACTTAATTTCTTGTCTTTCTCTTCTCCTTTTCCTTTTATCTAAAAAGCTACATTTTCTGTTTTATAAGATCCACAAGCAATTTCTTTCTCATGATAGTATCCTAGTTTCTCACAGAAAAAGTAGTTTCTTCTCTTTTATAAGAAAGTGTAATCTCCATTATTTCAATCATCCCCAAATCACAGTGGTCTGAATTGTCAGAGTTTTAGCTGTCAGAGGATTACACAAACATGTACATACACACAGAACATGGAAGAAATGTAAAAGTCTTACTAATTCATTCTTTATTAAACATTTAATAACCATTTATCATAATATAACTGAGTCCAGGCAGTATCATTTATGAAGAAAATGCTAAAGAAAATGGTGTGAAGGAACAAAATGATAGAGTTTCAGAGATTGGGTGTGTTAAGAAATGAAGAGAAAATGATGCTGTTTATTGCAAATCTGTATGGGTTTAATTAAAACAGAATCTCTATGATACAGTAAGTCAACTGAAGTTAATGCTTATACATTTTTAATGAATTTTTTCATAATTTGAAAAATCCTTTTCAAGTTTAATTTATGAGGTCTCATGTTGCTTAAGCAGAGCAAAAACCCATTGGCATAAGAGAATCTACCTCTCGGCCTCTGAAATAATGGCATCGATTTCTCCTGCTTTGTTGTCCTGGCCACAGGTGTGAAAACATTATGAAGAAAGCACTAGTTCAATATACTGTGTGCACCCCATCCTCAGGGGCTTAATTACCTGCCTGTGTGCTAAGGAAGAAGTGGGCATGAAATAAAGCATTCTGTGGTTTGAGCCTTCTTCCAACAATAAAAAGTTGTGCTTTAAAACATGCCTAACACAAAGTGAGGTTTGGTAAGAATTGTGGAAATGTCAGTTATTGGTTCCCATACAATATTTTGTTTATATGTTCACTCCAGGGTCTCGAGTATTCTGCCTCTACAGGAGTCCAGTCCTTAGAAGAAGTGACCTTCTTTCAGGGAATAGTAATAGCAGTTAACACTTCTTACATACCATGAGGCAGGCACTAAGTACTTTACTAGATTAATTCACTGAATTCTCGCAACACTATGAGGTGCAAACTATTTTATCTCCCATCTTACAGTTTTGGAACAGGATGCACAGGGAAGTTAAGAAATGTACTTAGTTACATCGCTGGCAGGTGACAGAGCTGGGATTTCACCCCTCACAATCTGGTTCCTGAGTCTGTACATTTTTTCACTATACGATACAGCCTTTTAGGACACCGAATATAAAAGGACCTCAGAGATGACCTCATCTGAATTCTCTAATTTTATAGGAGAAAGAATGAGATTCAATGAAGTTAAGTGACTTATTCAGAGGAATATGGTGACGACTTGGCAATGTTTGCAGCAGAACCAATATCACTGTAATCCTAATGAAATGTATAGATACCACACCCTTCACCCCACCCAAAGAACTCAGGTTCTCCTAAGCAGCCCAGCTCCTATGTTTCCATGGCCCCAACAGTTGCAATTTATCGGGGCTATGGAAATTTACGATGTCTTGCTTGAGAAAGATTGACACCTATACTGGCAGTAACACAGATAAAATTCATGGTGAAGGCATCTTCCACTGCCTACATAGTATGAAACAGAAAGACGGAATAAGAACCATTCAAGGAACATTATTCTAAGAGCTCAAAATCTCTGATGCTCACCTGGACCTTTCCATTTATAAATTCTCTCCAAAGTCAGTCTTTCCAATTGTATCTCATGTTTCATGGCTTTCTGTTCCTATTGTTCAGAGTACTTCTATATCATAATTTGTAATTATATTCTGCCTTCTGTATCTGTAAAGTCAACCAACCATAGATTGAAAATATTTGGAAAAAATGGGTGGTTATATCTGTACTGAATATGTACAGACTGTTTTTTCTTGTAATTATTTTCTAAAACTATAGTATAACAACTATTTATTTATATTGTATTAGGTATTATAAGTATTATAATTATTATATTGTATTAGATATTATGAGTAATCTACAGATGATTTAAAGTATAGGGGAGGGTTTGTATAAGTTACATGCAAATACAGTTGTCCCTTGATATCTTCAGGGGATTGGTTTCAGGACCCCTGTGGATACCAAAATCTGAGGATGCTCAAGTCTTGCAGTCAGTCCTGCGTTAGTTGCAAACATGGTCCTTAGTATCTGTAGGTTCTACATCCCACAAATACCATATTTTTGATCCAAGGTTGGTTGAATTCTCAGATGCAGAACCCCCAGATACAAAGGGCCAACTCTACAATATCATTTTATACAAGGGACTTGAGTATCTGTGGATTTTGGTCTCCAAGGGGGTTCCTGGAATCAATCCCCAACAGATACAGAGTGAGAACGGTTTATATCTAATTGTGTGTGTGTTTATTTCCTCTCCCCAGATAGACTGTACACTCCATGACAGGGAGCATATCTATTTTTATTTGACTATAAATACCTAGAATCTGGTACATAAACAGGTGTTTGGTTAAAATTTATTAAATAAACTTATACCAAAGCCTCAGCAACAGAGTGTTAAAAGATGATCTCTGTTTTGTCTGATAAACATCTGCTGTTCAGTGCTCATTATCTTTATCCAGTTACTGGACCGTATCCATGACTAGGGCGGAACGTGTTCAAACAAACGAGTCTCAGTCAGCCAAAGCTCAGCTGCCTTACAAATCTACCTTTCATTCAGGGTCCAGGAACCCACTAGCTGGGACTGGTTATGTTGTCAAACCTCAGTCATCAAACTAAGGAAAAAGACCAGTCTAAAACATCCAAATTGGGGATACATGTATTACTTTTAAGTTCTGAGGCTAACTCATAGTATGTGAGCTGGATTCGCTATAAAACACTTCTTCTGGGGACCTGCTTGAAAGGCTAGATAAAACAATTTTTGTTTGGCATGTGCAAATTTATATGTAAAGAGCTATCTTTAAAGACTTTAAAGATATTCAAAAACAAATTATTCTTTTAACATTTTAAGCATTATTCTTACAATCTTGTTTTCACATTATTGCATTAAACACTTCCATTTTTATCTACAAAGAAAATATTTTTTGAGTAATATTAAACACCACTCCAGTCACTTCTGAAATAAAGCAAATTGTGAATCAATAGAATTTAAATTAATGAAGACTCTAAGTTATAAAATTTAGAGTAAAATTATAAAATTTAGAGTAAAATCATTAAAAGTTTTCCAGGCCGGGCGTGGTGGCTCACACCTGTAATCCCATCACTTTGGGAGGCCAAGGTGGGTGGATTATCTGAGGTCAGGAGTTTGAGACCAGCCTGACCAACATGGAGAAACCCCGTCTCCACTAAAAATACAAACTTAGCTGGGCGTGGTGGTGCATGCCTGTAATCCCAGCTACTCAGGAAGGCTGAGGCAGGAGAATCGCTTGAACCCAGGAGGCGGAGGTTATGGTGAGCCGAGATCATGCCACCCACACTCCAGCCTGGGCAACAAGAGCAAAACTCGGTCTCAAAAACCAAAACCAAAACCAAAACTAAAACCAGAACAAAACAAAATGTTCTAAATTCTATTTCCTTGATGATGATACACAAGAATTTCTCCAAAAATTTCTCTAAAAACTTGTTTTTATAAACCCTTTTACAATGAAGGCAATAAGAAAACAGATGCAAGTTCGTAGTTTATTTTGTGCCTAAGTAACAAATCTGCTTTAGTTTCTATTCTGTAGCTGATCTCCAAGTATAAATTGTCTTATTTTTGTGTTATATAAATTAATGTATTTATTTTTTTACTTATTTTCACAAGCATAAATTATTGGAAAGAGAGCCTGCAAATACAAGGCAAGTATTCTCTCATGGAGGTCACACCACAGATGAACAACTGCTCTTTTCTTTTTAGAAAATATCTTCGTGTACGTTGGGATAGATAATTTTAAAATGTGGATTCAACCCTTTGCCTCATTTTATCAAGACGCAACCGCAAAATCTGCTTTTGGTTTTTAATGAAGGAGGTAAAAGTTGACTTTATTTTTTGGAAACATGCTCTCAGCTGGGACTCATGTCTACATAAGGACAACTAAGAAGCAAAATTGGCCAAAAGCAGCTCTTTGCAGAGTGGAGATGGTGCATCTCTTTACCACGAGCATGAAGACAGCTTGGCGACATGGCCAAAGCTTGTTAGGTCACCACCTCAGCAGGTGTTTTTGACACTGTCTAATAAAAATGCTTTTGGGATGGCTTTCAGCCCACTGTTTTGCCCCTATCGTTTCTGGTTTATTATCCTGTAGCTTTTGTATTCACTTGTGAGGGATGTAGTGAGGCTTGGTTTATCAGTTTTTGTTTGTTTGTTTGTTTGTTTGTTTTTTGAGATGGAGTCTCTCTCTGTTGCCCAGACTAGAGTGCAGTGACACGATCTCGGCTCACTGCAACCTCTACCTCCCAAGTTCAAGCAATTCTCCTGCCTCAGCCTCCCAAGTAGCAGGGACTACAGGCGCCTGCCACCATGCCCAGCTAATTTTTGTATTTTTAGTAGAGGCAAGGCTTCAACATGTTGGCCAGGCTTGTCTCAAACCCCTCAGGTGATCCGCCCACCTCGGCTTGCCAAGGTTCTGGGATTACAGGTGTGAGCCACCACACCCGGCCATTTATCAGTTTTTAATAGGGTGTTTCTGATGCTTAATAAGAAAATAATCCAAAGTTCAGATTTTCCTTTGTGATTAAAATAATCATGACCAAATATCTCAAAGGTATGATTTTTTAAAAAAGTCTGATTTTTACTTTCAGGGAACAAGAAATCTCCCCTGATTAATCCTAAATACCTTTAATCAGAGGTAATTCAGTGTGTGCAAGATTTATACTGTTTGCTGGAAGTGAAGTGATTTAAAAAAAGACATGGTTTTAATAAACTCTGCACTAGGCTAAGGTTCCAGCTCTCTCCCTGGAGGATGTTACGTCTCACAGGAAGATTACAGAGGCGATTGCAGTATGAAGGCAACCAGCCATGTCGTTGCTGTCGGACAAATGGGATGCAATTTTCTTGTGCTTTACACCTGGGGCCCAGTAAGTACAGCTACAGAAAAATGGTTTCTTCCTTATCCTTCTTCGCAGCAGCGGCTGGGATTCACTGGGAAGCGTGCTGACTGGTGGATATTTTGGCTCCAGAGCATTTGGGGACTTTTCACTATGATGGAAGAAATCTCAGAAATGAGATATCATTTTGAAAGAGTAAGGATTAGCTTAGGATGTACTTACATGCCTAAGGGCTACCAAAGGTTTGGGAAAGTCCATCAGATCATGTTTTTCCTAACTCCTACATCCTCCCCTCTAGCCACAGCCTTGCTTTCACTGGGCTCTGCCCACCAATGCCCAAGCCAGCCCTGAACATGCCTGGCAGTGTAGATAAAAATCAGATCTCCATCAATGGGTGAGGTCTGAAACAGATTTTGCTTCCTTAAGCCTCATAGCCAGGAACCTAAGAAACACCTGGTCACCCAGATAATGCTCCCTTCATCCCACTGTTTTGGCTGGGTCTTCTGCCAGGCCTCAGTCTCCAGTGGCCAGACCTTCTTCCCTGAATTTTAATAAATGCTATTACATGGGAGGCCACTTCAAAGCAGGCAGATGGCCCTGGAACCCTGACACTATCTACTACCTGACATACCCTGTCCATCACACTGCACCCCTGGGATACCTACACCAACCTGGGTGTGGTCCACAGCAGCCTGGCACTGCTCCACCACACCGCAGGCAGGTAGGCCTCCCAGCACCTGGGTCGTCTACTCCTGGCTTCCTCCCCCGCAATGGCTACTGTTGAAGCTGCGCCAGCTACAAATCCGCTCTCCCAGGAGAGAAGTTTAATTGGATTAATTTCCGTCTCTTTTTTTTTTCCGGGATTATTTTAGTGGAAAATTTTTAGCATTTTGAGATGTTATAACACTGGCATCCTAGAGACCGAAATATGAAATAACTTAGCACAAAATAGGTCCTCGTGGGAAGCCAATGTGCACATTTTCCCACCATCTCTGCCAACGGTGCACTATTCTCAACTACTCCATTTATCTCTAGGGGGCAAATAATGGATGTGTTCCAGCACCCACTCAATTTCGGTGTTTGCGTCTAGCTGAAATAATAATAGATGTAAAATATGGCTCTCTGTCTAAAATTAGCCTCTGGTTAGACACTATCAGCTACCACTCAACACAGAAAATTTTACACAGAAATAAAATGATTACATAGGTAGAATGATGCGTGATGTCATTTACTCAATCAATAATTCTTTATTCTTTTGGTGCCTACTATATGTAGTATGTTGTACAGTAAGGGATAAAGAAACAAACAGGAATAGGCCCCTGTTCTCAAGGAGTTTATCTTTGAGGTTGACTTTTTAATTTTTTTTTATAGTTTTACTATATAACTGTAATGCCTCCTGCCCTGAAAATGACAGTTAGGACAGATTTAACTCACAACAAATATTGTTACCTGTAACCTACTACCACAGTCTCAGGAGAACCCAAAAACCTGGATGTAGCGTTCTGCGGTGTGTCTTTGTCTGGGAACACAGGACAGTAGCTGTTTCCTAAGTTCTAAACACAGGACCCGTAATTCACATATGTAGGCAAAAGTAATTCAGGCTAAGTATGTGTTCCTTTCAAAGCCCTAATTTAGGCAAATACCACTTTTTTTTCCCCCCCCAAATAGCATTTAGTCACAAAACATTTTAGAAAAATATCAACTTTCTGTTGAGGAGAAATCGTTTAAGGGCTGGGCTAAAATTTCAGAGGAAGACTTTTGTTTCTTTCTTTCTTTTTTTTTTTTTTTTTAAAAAGGTCACTTTATAAAAGAGAACAGATGGTTTCTAACGTATCATATTTACCCATTTCCCCTCCCTAATTTTCCATTTACCCCAAATTCAATTTTTTTTCTTGCTGCCTCTTTAAGCCCCTCCCATATCCTCAGAGCAGCTTAGGTGTCTTTTGTGAATTCATTTAAGCTCTTTGCTCCATTTGTCATATTTAGGGCAGTAACAGTTTACAAGAAGCAAAACACATTGTAAGTTAGTCATAATTATTACACTCAAATGCATCCTCTCCCTCATAATGGAGCAGAAGTGTAATATGACAAAACAGAATTTTCTCAATCCAAAGCTGCCATGCTTATCTGTGAGCCAGTGAACTGCCCTTCACAGAAGGCATTGGCTCTTTTTCTTTAAGGATGATGCCTTTATTCTAAGAAAAGAACAAAGAAGGTGAGTGGTAGTACAGGGAAGAGAAAACTGAATTGATTCATACACTTAAGCTCTAAACATGGCCAATATCTCTTAGTAGCCGAAGTGAAATGGTAAATACTTTGGGTTACATAGTTTTCTGACAAAGTAAAGGCAAAGCATACTCCTAAGTAGAAAGAAAGGACTCTGAACTTTTAAACTCAAGCAAGCAGTCATGGAGTGACAGGCTCTTTGGCCTTGCCTGATCACAGTGTACATGACAGAAAGGCATGATGGCAGGGCATGTATTGTCTTTGTCCATTTCCCCCATTTTATTAAGACGCTAATCATACCATCTTCAGGTTTCTTCCACAGTTATGCATAAATGAGTGACTTTGGTCAGTATCAAAGACCAGTATTTGGTCTGTATTACACTTGAAAACACAAAAACCATGAAGAACTCTTCAAATGAAATCTGATAAAGCTAAAAGCCCATGAGGATCAGTTCAACAAGTTGCATCAGCAAAGACCTCTCTTTGTTACTGGATGTAGCAGATCCAGGCCGCAAAGGAGCTCCCTTAGACTGCTTTAATTAGGTATTTCACTTACAAATGAATTAATTAATTAGAGATAAGCACCTGAAAGCACATTACTCATGTGGTCTAGTTAAAGCTTTAAATAGATAAAAAAACTGCTGACACCTCATTACTATTAGATAATTTTACACGGGACTTAACACCCGAGATGATTTACCAAACCTCTTGCCAAAACAGCATTTATTCTAATCCCTCCCACACCTTGGGAACCCTTAGCACAAGGATCCTTCAAGAAGATTCAGGGAGAAAGGATTAAAGCAGGAGCTATGGTTACTGTGGCCTGTGTTTCTTCATCAGTTTTTCTTTCAGACATAGTGAAATGGCCTGAGACGGCAGTCCTTTTCCATTCTACCTTGGTCTGACTCGTCTGTTTTATGTTGTCTAATAACTCCATTCAATGGCACAGTCATTTCTGGCAGCCTCCAGCTAGAATCAGAGTGGTGGCAGACATACTCAAGAGCCAATATGGAATGACTCCATTCCCCCAAAAACAAGCTGATTGCAATTTCAATATCGTCTGCAAAAGTAGATAAAAAGGCAAGCATGCAAACAAAAGACCTTTAACCTTGTATTGGAGAGAGTGACTCCCAGTTTTAAGCACACAAGGAAATTCTTACCTACAGATAAAATTTTAGTGATATTCTTCCCATTGTTTTTCATATATATGAAATGAAACATATGTATAAAAATATTTGGATATATGTAACATATGCATATATTATATATGCAACATATGCATAAATTATATACATGCAACATTTTCATTGTTGGTGGTCAGTTTTAAGGGAGAATATAGAGTACTTTGATCCTAATAATAGAACTTATAAATGTACCTTAAAGGAAATCACCTCCACTCCCACAGTAACTTCTAGTTTTACAGCAGTACTAAGAGCTCTGTGCTTATTCCTTTATCAAGAGCACTGCTTTTTGATCTGTTGCTCCTCCATACAACCTCTAGGCCTCCTCCCTACGTCTCTCCTTCTTCCCTGATCCCAAAGATGATGACATGGGGGAAAGGACCATTCATCCTGTACTGTCCTCTCATCCTACCGATCCCATAGCACCTGTTCTTTCTGCTCTCCCCCATAAACTTATTTGTTTATTTTTAGAGACAGGGTCTCACTCTGTCACCCAGACTGGAGTGCAGTGATGCAACCTTAACTCACTGTAACCTCTGTCTCCCAGGCTCAATCAATCTTCCTGCCTCATCCTCCCAAGCAGTTGGGACTACAGGCACAAGCCACACACTGGCTAATTTTCTTGTTTAAACATTTTTGGGAAACGAGGTCTTGCCATGTTGCCCATGCTGGTCTCAAACTCTTGGCCTCAAGAGAGCTTACTGCCTCAGTTTCCCAAAGTGTTGGTATTACAGGCATGAGCTACCACACCTGGCCTACTTTTTAATGCTTCTATCATCCTCCAACTTATTAACTTTTTAAAAATATAAACATACATTACAGGGGAAAGAATAAAACAAGGAACACTCACATACCAACCACCTAGAGTTAACAATGGTCACTTTTGCTTCCCCTGTCCCTCTGTTTCTCCTACCATTTGAAACTAGGTAGCAGATTTCTTGAGACTTCATTCCTGAACACTTCACAGTATCATCCCTTTGAAAGCAGAAACATAAGCTTACGGGTTCAATTAATTAATTTCTAGCAGATTTAGTGAGCTTCAGCAGTTTTACTTAAACATTTGTTTTCATTTTTCTTGGGCTATCTTCCACCTCAAAGAAACAAAACACACACGTACACACACATCCCCACCCCCAAAACCAAGCCAGTAGCTGAAATACAGGTTGCAGCATAATATCTGAGGTAACGTTTTTGTAAGGACTGCCCACACGATGTTGTTCACCTGTGTGGTGCCTTTGGCCTCCTACTAGAATCATTGACATCTTAGAAGAAAGCATCCAGGCTGCTAACCCTGTAGGGAATAGCTCTCCCGAGAATGTCAGACTTGGCCAATTATGCAATTGTTTTGGGAATTTTACCCCTGGGCACTGGTTTGTCTGAAGAAGCCCAGCAGTAATGAAAGTCGACAGGATTCCACCCACAAGGGGAGTTTTGTCCTGGAAATGGTGTCAGGCATCTCTGGAAAGACCTCTGCTCAACCTTCACCAACCAGGGCAGCCTGAGCAACAGCAGGAAGCAACGGTCTTTCCCTCACCTAACTGGAGTCAGGGAGGGGGTAACATTATCAGCATACACTCAGTATTTAGGCTGAGCCACTGGAATTAAGGGATTTTGGGGATTGGGGTGTGGCGGTGGAAGATGGGAGCAGCTCACAGTTCTGCCTAAAGTACAAGGGAATCTTAGTGCTCTCTTCCTTTTCTGGCCATTCCTACTAGATCCCCCATTCTTTCTTCCCCATCTCCCAAGAATAATGAAAGCTAACGTTTATGTATGACTGAGAGGCAGTGCAGGAAAGTGGTCAAGAGCTTGGACTCTGGGCCACACTGCCCAGGTCTGAGTCTCAGTTCTGTCATTTACTCAATATGCGATGTTGGGCAAGTTACTTAACCTGTGTGCCTCCATTTCCTCATCTTGAAAGTGGGGATGGTAACACTACCACATATTTCCTGGGAGCTTGGGAAGATTAAATAAGTTAATATACGTAAAGCGCCTAGAACAGTGCCTGACACTGTTAGCTATATTTTTTCATTTACTAAGCATTTACTTTATATAAAGCCCTTTTCATGCTTCAACTCCTTTAATCTACCAATAACAACAACAACAAAAACATAAGAAAAGGCTATCAGGACGGGCATGGTGGCTCACGCCTGTAATCCTGGTGCTTTGGGAGGCCGAAGTAGGCAGATCATTTGAGGCCAGGAGTTTTGAGACCAGTCTGGGAAATACAGTGAGACCCTGTCTCTATAAATGTTTTTTGTTTTGTTTTGTTTTGTTTTAACTAGCCAGGCTTGGTGGCATATACCTGTAGTCCTAGCTACCCAGGATGCTGAGGTGGGAGGATTACATGAGCCCAGGAGTTAGAGGTTACAGTGAGCTATGATAGCACCACTGTAACCCAGCCTGGGCAATAGAGCAAGACCTTGTCTCTTAAAAAAAAAAAAAAAAAAAAAAGCTATCATTACTCTCATTCCACAGATGAAGAAAATTAAGTTCAGATCAAGTTCACTAAATTTCCAAGATTTCCCAGTCAGTAAGTGGTGGGACCACGATTTGAACTCGGGCAATAGGTCTCTAAGGTCACATCTTTGACCATTCAGCTCTGTGACTTCCCAAGTCAGGACACAAGAACCACCAAGTTACTGGTTAGGGACTACTTCATTCTCATAGGCCTTGATAACCATTCCCTTCCCTACTCCATAACAGAATTTATTCATATTTTCCCATCTCAAGCACACACATACATACACATGTACATAGGATTTTTATAAGGCTTATTCCATTAAAGCATGACACCAAGCCACATTACACTTTCTGTTTTCATTGCTGCACATGCCGAAGCTGACCAATGGTACTGACAAGCCCCTGCCCCAGCTTCCAGGGCCCTGACCACATTCCCTTCTCACCCCCCAATTGCACCACTAGACAAATTCTGAGCTAGAAGCACAGTTCCCAACTGTACACCTCTTTGTTAAATAATGGCTCAAAACTGACGTGAGTAGCAGTGATGCATTTCAGAAGTTCAAAAACTAAAGACAGAAGGGAGGAAAGTAGGTTGTTCTGGAAGCTCTGCCAGCTAATTCCATGTAGACAGGTGACCCATATTATGTCAATTAAGTGCTGTTCTAGAGGCATGCTGCCATGGGCTTTTTACAACATTGAACATTTTAGGGTAATGGGGAGATGGATTAAGGTTTGCTGAATGCACCAGGGCCTTTCCTCTGTAATTCAATTAATAGAACAAGGCATGGACTTTTGTTGAAATCCTCCCAGGTGGATGAAAGGCAAAGTGGGGCACAGACTTTTAAGTCCATGATGGTAAAAGTAGGCTCAGGCAAGGCTGTTCAGCTTCCGAAGTGTGTGCCATGTGCAAAGATGGGGCACAGCAGTGTTTGCCCATGACGCCCAGGTAGACAATGAGGGGTAAAAGGTACATGGCTAATAGAGCCTTGAGATCTCCTGCCCCAGCTGAGATCTCTCGCTTCCTGCCCAGTGGCTGTCACTTTCCCCCTTCCTTCCATCCCTGGGCTTTTGAACACTTCCATATCCTGAATTCTGTTTCTCAAAATGCTTCCAGGAAAATGTATCAGTCCTTTATGATTTTGCTCCCAGCTCCTTCTTCAGCCTCATTTCTTGCTGTGATTCCCTCTGACCACATTGGCCTTTTTCAGTTCCTTGGCTAACCCCCCCTCTTTCCTGCCTCAGGGCCTTTGCACACAAACCATTTGTTCGTTTGTTTTCTGCCTGTCATGACTCTACCAGCAACTCTCTTAGTGACCTCAAATTCATCCTGCAGATCTCCATTTTCCTGGCTTCCTGGAATACTAATTTCTAGACATAAACACAGTTTTAAAATATATATTTGTGATGATTGTACATCTTCCCCACTAGACAGGAACCTCCATGCTGGTGCCTGTCTTATTTCACAATTACATACATATGGCTTATTTTAGCTTCCTCACCATGCTGGGAACTATATTTATTCATTGTTGAATGAATCCATGAATGAATGGATCAATTCCATTCTTTCAGAGTCCTGGTCTCTCAATGCATTTCTTTTCTCTATTTGTATGCTGCTTAAAGGATCTTGAGTCTGAGGTATCAACCAAAGCAACAGTGGGATTTTCAAAAAGAAATGGTTGTAGGCTGTTGGGAAGAACTGCAAGAAGCCAGCTTTCCATAATCCATTTCTCTTCATTTCTGGCTATTAGTGCCTTCATCAATGCGCAGACAGATGCCTGAAGATGTCAGAGTTTAGCTCATTAACAAATGAGGTATGTAAACATCCTCAGTGTTCCTACTCAAGGGGGAGAAGTCAAATTTGGGCCCTGGAGCTACATGCAGCTCTGAAGGGCTGCTTCTGCCTACGAATCAGCCACTCACTGAGTCCTTTATGCAATCCCTGATGGTTGCTATGATCTTACAGCAGGCCCTTTATTTTCCTTTTTGGCCTTAAACTCCTCTGCCAAGTACGACACCATGCCTTCCTCAAAATCATCATAAGGTATATCGAAGTCAAGTGAGGCTCATTTTAGAAGGAAGATGTTATTGCCAGTTTTGTCACCATTGTAAAGAGTGTAATTAGGTACAACATTTTTAGCAGATAATTCAGCAATATCTGTTGAATTTTTAATGTCTATACCCTTTCACTTGAAAATTCACCTTCTGAAGATTTGCCCTGAAGAATTCTCGCACAGCACAAAAAGATCAAAAAGATTTATGTACAAACACGATTCATATTTTATTAACAGCTGAAGGAAAAAGCTCAATTGTCCAACAGTAGAGACTGGTTAGATAATTCTGGTAATGTTATTCTATTTGCCAGAGTCATTCAATGGAATATTATGTAGCCAAAAAACAGAATGAATTTTATATACTGACCTTGAAAGATATACATAATATACTGTTAAGTGAAAAAAAAAGATTCAGAATAGTGCAGTTCTTTATTCTATAGTGATATGTAAATATCTGTTAATAACTACGGTTATATAAGAAGTTTACATGAAAATTTTGATTTCTATATTGTACCCTAGTATTATTTACACTTTATAAGTGTATTTTACTTAAATATAACAATCAAATTTACATTATAAAAGCAAAGGTATAAAAATTTTCTTTAGACGGGTGTGGTGGCTCATGCCTGTAATCCCAGCACTTGGGAGGCTGAGGTGGGTGGATCACTGGGTCAGGAGTTTGAGGCCAGCCTGGCCAACATGGTGAAACCCCATCTCTACTAAAAATAAAAAAAAATAAAAAAATAAAAAAAGCTGGGCGTGGTGGCACATTCCTGTAATCCTAGCCACTTAGGAAACTGAGGCAGGAGAACTGCTTGAACCCAGGAGGTGGAGGCTGCAGTGAGCCGAGATCGCGTCATTGCATTCAAGCCTGGGTGACAGAGCAAGACTCACTCTCTCACTCTCTCTCTCTCTCTCTCTCCCCCACCCCGTGTATCTTTATATATATATATATATATATATATATATATATATATATAACTTTAAAATATGGGCCGGGCATGGTAGCTCATGCCTGTAATCCCAGCACTTTGGGAGGCCAAGGCGGGCGGATCATGAGGTCAGGAGATCGAGACCATCCTGGCTAACACGGTGAAACCCCATCTCTACTAAAACTACAAAAACATTAGCCAGGCGTGGTGGAGGGCACCTGTAGTCCAAGCTACTCGGGAGGCTGAGGCAGGAGAATGGCGTGAACCCGGGAGGCAGAGCTTGCAGTGAGCTGAGATTGCACCACTGCACTCCAGCCTGGGCGACAGAGACTCTGTCTCAAATAAATAAATAAATAAATAAATAAATAAATAAATGAATAAATAAATAAAATATGACAGATCATTTTTATTAACTTGACCAAGAGTCTGTCCTTAGACATAGCACCAGACTTAAAAGAATGCAGCTCTCCATGGTTTCTAGAAAAACTAGGCATTTGGGCCTGTGGTAGCCAGGCTCCAAGATGACCTGCAGTAAGCCCTGCCCTGGTATTCACATCCTGTGTGACCAACAGAATATTGTAGAAATGATGATATGTTACTTCTAAAATTACATTACAAAAGACCGTGGCTTCCGTCTTGGGCCCTCTTTCTTGGATCGCTTGCTCTGGGAAAAGCCAGGTCATGAGCAGTCTATGGAGAGGCCCCGGCCAAGAGAAACTGAGGCCTCCTGCCTACAGCCATATGAATGAGCTTAAAACCAGATCCTCCAGACCCACTTAAGCCTCAGATGACAGCCACCCCGGCTAACACCTTAACTCTATCTTCGTGAGGGTGCCTGAGCCGGAACCACCCTGGATTCCAGACCCACAAAACTATTAGACGATAGATGTTTATTGTTTTAAGACACTAAATTTGGGTTAATGTGTTATGTAGCTGTAGATAACTAATACATGACCCAGTCAACTCTATAATTTTCAGTGCCTATTTCCCAACCTGCACATACCAACTTTATACTCTAAGCCTAGTCTCACATTGGTTCTGTCTTTATACCAACCTCAAACTGGTAAAGACCAGCAACTAAAGTTAGTGTAGGGTATTCTGTTCTCTCCTCAGGAGGATACCACTAATGATGAGGAGAGGGGGACTGAATCCAGGGGACATCACCTGGATCACAGGAGCCAGGAATCAATTTGGTTATCAGACCTTCAAGTGAAAATCCTTTGCTTTAAAAAAGACTTCTACCTTTTCTATCTGACCCAATCAAATTGTTACGTATTGAGTCAGGCAGTGGTTCAAATTAAATGTCACAGAAGAACACCCTGACAATGAGAAAAGGACAGAACACTGGGTAAAGCTGTCCATTGTTTCCTTGCTAAATGCAATCTCTGATGAAAGAGGAATGGACTCCTTCCCAATAAAGGTTTAGTTTTGCTGAGCACCAAATGCAGAGAGGGAAATGAATTCTCACTGCAGAAATTCTTCTGCTATTATTGTTATTATATTTCTACTCAAGACCCTTAATTTCAACGCTTTTGAATCTAGCCATAAATATGTGTTCAAATAGTTGTAGGATGATTTATTTTCGGTTTAAAATGGTTCGTACATGTATTTTTATATAATTAAAAAAACGTCTGAATGAATCAGCACTTCAAAAATCAATGACAGGTCAGAGGAGCATGGCCAGCACGTCTGGAAGGAACCAATTTCTCCCATAGCACCATCAATTCATTGCTAGCTTGGTCCAAGGAGACTTGGCAGTGGCTGTCAGCCTGAATAAAA
This sequence comes from Theropithecus gelada, assembly GCF_003255815.1. Lineage (NCBI taxonomy): Eukaryota > Metazoa > Chordata > Mammalia > Primates > Cercopithecidae > Theropithecus > Theropithecus gelada. Next base: position 53,220,645 of record NC_037675.1, on the reverse strand, counting down.
TCCAGGAGCTGTCATGCCTGTGCCTCCAGCATGGCTTAATGATAAAGTCACGGAGTCCCTGTAAAAGATTCTCCAGCAGGCTGCATGCAAAATATATTCTACACACATATGTTCTATTTTCATGATTATAGGGAGATGGCAGTGTGATAGATCAAATGCAAATTCATTTAAAAATACTTTACAATTAATAGCTTTCTCAACCAGTGGATATTAAAAGTACATCTCCTATCCTATAATATATTGAGATTTATAAAATGTTATTTAAAAAGAAATCTTTTCCAATTCAAAGTGCGGGGAATTATTGTTCTAGAGATGCCACTGCGAGGTTAAAAAATTCTTGTTCTTCACTAAGATATAATGGCATTCTAATCCAGTTTTACCACTCTGTAAAAGTAAAAACTCAGTAAATTGATTAAACCAAATCATGCTTCTGGCATAAATTTACATTTATAGAATACTAATTTTAAACAAAAAAAGAGAATAGGCTCATTATATATCAGTAAGTATAGTACATAAAATGTATCACAATGTCTTCATTCCTAGTAGGTTTTTAAAAAAGCAAAGCTTAATATGAAATAGTAAAATAAAGAAGCAGGAGGAAAGGGCCAGGGCCCCTGAGGCTCAGGTGGTAGGAAAGGCAGAGAGTAAAAACTTTTGCCTCATGTGGAAAGCCCAGATTCTAGCAACTTCTGTGAATTAAAGTGATAGCAAGAGTCTCCTCTGAGTTTACTGGCTGAGAAGGGTAAAGAAGGAAAATGCTATCTGTTTTAGTTCTCTGTTGAACCGAATGGTACCCAATGTATTAGTCTGTTCTCACGCTGCTAATAAAGACATTCCCAAGACTGGGTAATTTATAAAGAATATGACTCACAGTTCTGCGTGGCTGGGAAGGCCTCAGGAAACTTACAATCTTGGCATAAGGGGAAGCAAACACATCCTTCTTCACATGGCAGTAGCAAGGAAAAGTGCCGAGCAAAAGTGGGGAAAGCCCCTTATAAAACCATCAGATCTTGTGAGCACTCACTAGCTTTCATGAGAACGGGATGGGGGAAACCACCCCAATGATTCAATTATTTCCACCTGGTCCCTCCCACAACACACAGGGATTATGGGAACTACAATTCAAGATGAGATTTGGGTGGGGACACAACCAGACCATATTGCCCTGCCAAAGAATATCCCCTCTGTTGCCATGGTTGACGTCTATGGCAAATTCAGTTTCCACTCCTTTGAAACTTATCTTGTCACTCAGACTAAAGAGTAAAGGTAACCAAGGTGGATCTAATGTCCCTACATTTATTTTTATTTTTTCACTGTTTATCTAAAGGTATGGTCAGAAAAGTTCAGCCAAACTATGTAGTAAGGTATTTAGGATGAAAATTGTATTGCAGTTTTAACACAGGTCCTGATCATTTTTATTTTCAAGGTACTTATCTACTGTAGTTTTCATTTATATGGTAAACAGAAAATATAAACCGCCTCAAAGATTGAAAACCACAGCTATCTCACAATAAAAATGTAAAACAAATATACTTCTGTAAATAATTCTTTCAAATGTTATTGAATCTTAAGTGTCTAGGAAACAAGGATAGACTTTTCTCCATATTGGGGTCACAGTGAAAGGTAAATAGTTACTTGGGACCAACCATTTCCAGTCCCTGGGTGATGGGGTGATTCAGCAGCATGGATGCAGCGAGCCAACCGAGTCAGAAGTTGAAGAGAATACAAACTCCTCCACCTCCCACAACCCCTCACACTCACATAACAGGAAGTTGACGCTGAAAAATATTAAATACAATGGTTAAAGAAAAAAAATTTTGGGGGGTCATTCATTCAGATCTTTATTAAGAACCATGTGCCCAGCACTACACTAGACACTGTGAGGGATATAAAGATATACACAAGACAGAATCCTGCTCAAGATAATGCGTCTATCTTGCTAATTGTAGTCCCCAATAAGTACAAGAACCATAGAAAACTACAGAAACAAAAGATGAAAATTGTTTCAGTGATCAAGTTCTCTTAACCCTGGGTCATTTTCCATTTTTCCTATTACTTCCCCGTTCCCTCTACTCCACAACTCCTCTATTCCTGATCTCATTCTTTGGACACATACTGCCTTCCTCTCCCCTCCTCAAGTTACAGCCCAAGGAAAAAATATTTTTAAGTGTAGCTATATTTCCATTTCCATTTATCTGTCAAGATCTGTCAAAACCTACATATCCAAACCATAGTGTTCTGTGTGTCCCCAGTTGGCTGGGCAATCAGGCAGACGTAGCAACTGTTTGAAGAGGTCTCATATACCAATGAGCACAAAGTGCCTTCAGAAGAATAATTTTTTAAAGAAATGAAGCTGATCAACAACTTGCTAAGCCACAAATATGACACCGAAAACTCGACTTGAATCTCACAGTGGGCGTGGACATCTTTAGAGTCTTGATGTTGCGCTTGTTTTTGGAGCATGAGTGAGTCAAAAAGCTTGAAGTTTGGTATTAAAAATTTTTTAACCACTGTATCTAGTTTCTCTCTTTCTCAACACTAGAGTGAAAGGGGGATATATACAGAGCAGTTACATCAGTCTGGGAAGCCCAGGCCCCTGCACAAATCATGCTCCAACTGCCTTAGTTTGGAGTGGGTGGGCCAGGGCAGTTCATCCCAACAACCTCTCCCTATGGTGCTCTGAGTAACCACAAATGAATCCCTCTCTGTAAAGAATTCTAACACAGCCTGTGCAAGGTGGTAAGGCACTTTTACTATTCTTTTCCCCTCCTTTCCCTCTCTTCCTAGGTTTTGAAGCAGAGGCTAAAATTCATTTCCCAGGCTCCCTTGCAGCTAAGGTACAGGTACACACTCAGGCTCCTGCCAGACCCTTAACTGGAAGCTGGTAATGTGGAGAATCAGTGATGGTAGATGTGAGTGTGATGGCAGCTACTTTGGACTTTCAGGGACAGCTGTGGCAGCAATCCCAGTGGCAGTTTTTGAGCACCCAGGGTCAGGTGTTGGCTGTGTGAGCTGTGGTGTTTGCATTCAATAGAGGTAGGTGGGGCACCTTCTTAGGATCAGGTCTGTGGTGTGATTTGAGTGTTATTCTGTCTACCCATCCTGCATGTCTGAAGATTCTCTAGCTCTCCCAAGATTCTCTGAGCATTGCATGGCTTTTGAGAAATTCCTTCTATGGTAAAGTTCACCAAAGCTGCTGACTACTGCTTTTAACTAAGAATGCCCATGGTGGATACAGCTTGGGAACAGAACAAAATTCTCTGAGGTTGGAGTCCTTGTTATTTGTAGCAAAGTTATTTGATTAGGGTTTGGGTCACAGCTACCCTGCCACTATCTGAGTTCTTCCCAAACCATAGAATTGGTGGTGGTTTTCATTTTCTGACCTTGCAGGGACACAAGGGAAAATATTGAGTACATCTGTGAAGGTCCCTGCCATCTTGTAAGGATTTATTGTGCAGGTCTATGCTACTCAAATAATGATATTCTTCTTGACCTTAGGGGAAAAAAAGAGTAAGAGAGTTGAAAAATTCCAGAAAAGACTGAAAATCAGAGGTCTGGAACTGTGTATGTTCTGCCAGAACTGCCATAGGGAAAACATATTTTTTAAAAAAAATACAATAACCTAAAAACAGATTTCTGCCTTACCCAAGATTTTGAATATCATCAACAATATTTGAGCAGCTGTAAGCACGTAAGTCCACGCCCTTGCTCAAACCACATATTAATCAATTTTTATTATTCATGGTAGTTATGTTCTATAAATTGCCAAAAACACAGAACATTGCATCTAGCAAAAATATGGGGTTAGGTTGCTGGGAGCCTCTGTTTTTTTTTTTTTTTTTTTTTTTTTTTTGAGACGGAGTCTCGCTCTGTCGCCCAGGCTGGAGTGCAGTGGCCAGATCTCAGCTCACTGCAAGCTCCGCCTCCCGGTTCACGCCATTCTCCCGCCTCAGCCTCCCAAGTAGCTGAGACTACAGGCGCCCGCCACCACGCCCGGCTAATTTTTTTTTTGTATTTTTAGTAGAGACGGGGTTTCACCATGTTAGCCAGGACAGTCTCGATCTCCTGACCTCGTGATCCACCCGCCTCGGCCTCCCAAAGTGCTGGGATTACAGGCTTGAGCCACCGCACCCGGCCTGAGAGCCTCTGTTATACATTTTGGTCAACCAATCAACATATAACCTTGTTTTCTGTGTGTTTTTGTTTAAAAGACATTTAATATCTATTGTTGATTCATTAACATTAAACTGGAGGTGAATATAATCACTTGATTATATTTGAAATATATTAGTTCAAATATAAAGCATTATATTTCACTGAACTATTGGGTATGTAAATTGCTTATAGTTTTTGCTTTTAGCTCTATTGTAAACAATTTTAAAGAAAGTTTTCATTTTCTTTACCATCATTTCCTGAGGATAAATACCCCAAACAGGTTGAAGAAAGTATCCCTGATTGCTCATAATAAATTAAATAGGTCCTTTCAGAAAGTGATGACAAGCTTTCCTGTTTCCACAATGGTTCTCCTGCATTGAATTTTTCTCTTGCGTTGGATTTTAATTTATTTTCTTTCTTTTTGAGATGACGTCTCACTCTGTTACCCAGGTTGGAGTACAGTGGTGCAATCATTGCTCACTGCAGCCTCGACCTGCCAGGCTCAAATGATCCTCCCACCTCAGCCTCCAGAGTAGCTGAGACTACAGGTGTGCACCGCCCGGCTAATTTTTTAAATTTTTTTGTACAGTGTCTTTCTATGTTGCCCAGACTGGTCTCAAGCTCTTGGATTCAAGCAATCCTCCCATCTTGGCCTCCCAAAGTGCTAGGATTATAGGCATGAACCACCATGCCCAGCCTATTTCTTTAATTTTAATAAATTAATAGATATGACATTATATCTCATTTTTGTTTTCATTTGCATTTACTTAATTACTGGTGAGGTTGAAGAGTTGTTCATACATTGACTCAGTTATTCATTCAATTAATTAACATTTATCAAGCTCCTACTAGGCAGACCAGGAAACCAGGCCTGTGTCAGACGCTGTCCTTGCCTTTGGGGAACCTCTCCTCCACCTGTCTTTACTTTTATACAAACTGTCTATTAAAATTCAACTGTTTGCTTATAGGAGTCTTGTGCCATCTTTTTAGCTTGAATAAGCACTTTATGTAATTTTAGAAAACAAATATGTACCTATTTTATTGCCAGTATCTTCCCAATTTCCTCTTTTCTTAGTTTTGATGGTTTGGTTAAATAACTTTAATTTTTATATAGCCAGAAATAACAGTCATACTCAAAATGAAAATGTTTATTAGAAAGATAAAATATCAGTATGTGATATAAAAAATCAAAAAGATTTAATCAAAATCTATTTAACATTTCTTTTGTTTGCTGAATTAACTATATCATAAAATATACATGCTATATTATGGAGAAAATAATTCACCAAAATATTCTAGAAATTTCCACATCATTGGTCTTTTTTTTTTTTTTTTTTTTTTTTACAGATTGTTATTGTGATCTTAGTTGATGTAGCTGTCATACTGACAGTCTGCTCCTGGGCACACCACAGGCTCTGCACTACTGGGTTATTATATACCTGGATGCTAGTGCCTCCCAGAGGGTCTATGCTCCAACTGACTCTGCCCCTGCACCCCCATTCTCCCCAACCCCCACTTCCAAAACACTGCCACCAATGCCACCTGCTCCACTGCCTGCTTTGTCATCCCTGACAACTCTAGGGCCGAGGGAGGGCACTGTGCACACCTCCACTGACCACTCAGTGGCTATTGGGGCTGTCAGTATCTATGCTGGCCGTCCTCCCAGGTCCACTACCCTGCCATGGCCACTGATGGGTGGCATGATTAGATGCCTTATAATCTCAATAAAGAGACACTTTCTCAGCTGGGTGTGGTGGCTCACATCTGTAATCTCAGCACTTTGGGAGGCCTAGGCAGGCTGATTGCTTGAGTCCAGGAGTTTGAGATCAGTCTGGACAACAAAGTGAGACTGCTTCACTACAAAAAAATAGAAAAACAAAATTAGGTGGGCATGGTGGCGCACACCTGTGGTCCCAGCTACTTGGGAGGCCGAGCTGGGAGGATTGCTTGAGCCTGGGAGGTGGAGGCTCCAGTAAACCGTAATCACACTGCACTCCAGCCTAGGCAACTTTTTTGTCTCCAAAAAAAAGAAAACAAACAAAAAAAAGATACTTTATCTTTACCAACTGGTATGAAAACATTTCAGTATGTTAACACCCAATATAGCTCTAATGGTGCATGCCAACTCTGGATATCACACAACAACAAATGCTTTATATAAAATGATAATTCAGAAACATAATTTTGGCAGACTTAACACTTACTTCGATAGCAAATCCTAAGCATTCTCAAATATTTTAGATGGTCAATATGGCAGGATGTGGGAACACGCTGGTATCATCCTTAAATGCTCCACATTTGAGCTTTGCATGCACAGACTGAATATCTAACCTAAATAAACAAAACCCAAAGTCAACTGATGAAAGGATATAAAGGATGGATACATTTGCACCATCGCTTTTATTCAATCCTAACTGTTGAGCTACTCTTTCTGGCAATTGGACTACCAATAGATCCAAAATCCCACTAAGGCCAGTTGGAAAGAACTTTAGGAAAGCAAAAGTTTCTCTCTGCTCTGTCTCAGGCCCATTTCTACCCTCTTGCAGAGAACATGGAAAGAAGAAACAGAACTGGTTTCTGGGAGTAAAAGTATTGAGTCTGTTAAGGAAAATGTTCCAAAGCTCAGAAAGAAGGTAGAAAGATTGTTGTGTCCCCTTCAATGTCATACTAGATCCTACATTCATCTGACACTGTAGAAGGACACTTATTTGAATGAAAAAATAACCCCAAAGCTTATGGTTTTATTGCCCTGTGGGACATTAACCAGTTTTGAATATAACTTGGCAATCTCATTTCAGCATTTTTTCTTTCACTGATTGTATATAATTCAGTCTCTTGTATTCTTGAAACCAGGTTTTTTCACTCAGTGTTTCCTTCAATGAGTTAACCAGATCTTTTACATGTGCTTGTTACATATTTGTATGAGATATCATGTTCTTAACTTTTTCAATAAGTATATGAAAATGCTCAAAGTCACTAATCATTAGGGAAATGCAAATAAAAATGGCAATGAGATATCACCTCATACCTTTCAGAATTAGAATTTAAAAAACAGAAAATAACAAGTACTGGTGAGGATATGGAGAAATTGGAGTCCTTGGGTACTGTTGGGGGGAATGTAAAATGGTTCAGCTGCCATGGAAAACAGTATGATGCTTCCTTAAAAAATTAAAAATAGAACTATCATATGATCCAGCAATTTCATTTCTGAGTGTATACCTGAAAGAAAGAAAATCAGGGCCTTGAAGATATATTTGTACACTCACGTTCATAGCAGCATTATTTACCGTAGGTAAAAGGTGGAAGCAACCCGAGTGTCCATTGATGGGTGACTGGGGAAACAAAGCATGACGAACACTTCCAGTGGAATATGATTCCGCCGTGAAGAGAATGGAAATTCTGACACATGCTACCATGTGGATGAACTTTAAAGATGTTATGCTAAGTGAAATAAGCCAGTCATAAAAGTACAAATACTGTGTGATTCCACTTATATGTATGTAGAGTAGTCAAATTCACAGAGACAGAAAGCCGAATGCTGATTGCCAGGGACTGGGGGGAGGGCAGAATAGGGAATTATTGTTTATTTAAAACAGAGTTTCAGTTTTTAAATTTTTAAAAAATTTTTTATAGAGATGGGGGGTCTCACTATGTTGGATTTTCAGCATTGCCAGATGAAGAGCTCTGTAGATGGATGGTGATTATGGTTGAACAACAAGGTGCATGCATTTAATGCCAATGAACTGTGCTCTTAAAAATGGTTATGATGGTAACTTTTATGCTATGGGTATTTTATCATACTTTTAAAAGTTTATTTTCCTTTTTCTATCCTCAATTTTGAACATAAGCCCTAATTCTGTTTAATGTCAGAACCATTCATACTTCAGTTCCAACTAATGCCTGAGCTAGGGATGACCTAACCCCCAAGGGAGTAGGGCTGGCTCAGAGACTGTGGCATCAGTTAGAGAATGGCTGGAACCTGGTGCAGGCAAAGCCAGTTAAGAGCTGATGGGGGTAGGGTTGGGGACTGAAATAGGCAGGGAGAGGGGAAATGATCAAGTTCCCCAAACAAGCCTTAGAGCAAACGATTTGTCAGAAAGGGGTCAGGACAAGAAATATGCTGTAGAGACAGGGTAGTGTTAAAAGGGAGAGTATCATACATCGGGACATAGGTCCTTGAAGATCAGGTCAATTCCAGAGTAGAGATGGGGGTCCCAGAAAGCTCAATAAGGCACCATTAGATACAGAAATCTTCCCACAGCTGCTCTTTCTTTCCACTTTTACCATCTTTCCTCATTGCTGCTGAAGGGAAGTAAACCAGAATCTTCTGGTCTTTATTAATGAGTGTTCTGGATTACCTTACCATTTGGTTTCCACCAAATCCTCATGGTATTGCAGTAGGAGCACTGAAGGGAGAACTGACAATACCCAAGTGCTGTAGCTGGCTGTCAAAGAAAGGGGACAGTGCCTTGGTCCCAGGAGCCGTTGGCCGGGAAGCTCTTCCCCATGGGTGGCAGAGACATTCCTCATCTCAGAGGTTGCAATGTTACAGAGTTCGAGGGCTCTGCAATGAATTGCACGTTTGCATTCAGTGCACATTGTACCATTTTTAGTTATTTTTAATTCAGACAAAGAGCTTTCCCTAGTCCTTTGTGGCTGCTTGTTTGTTCCATTGGGCTTTTGCTGGAGCTGTTATTTAACAGTTTCCTCTTTCTTTCTTTAATAAGTGATCTTTTTAAGCTTTGTTTCATGTTACTTGCTTGTGTCTTTCACTTTTTATTAAACAGGGACGAGGAAGCAAGGGAAGAGCTCGGAGAACCATCCCAACTTTTCTCCTGGCCGGGTCTGTGGTGTGCCTTCCTACATCCATTCCAATGCTCATCAGACCCATATGTCAGACCCAGCAAAATCTAAATGCAGGGGCTACTTCTACCCCTAAAATTGTTCTTGCAAGTCATTCAAAAGAACCACTAAGGAAAAAAAAAATATCTGTCCTTTCCTGTATAATTTAAATATTTCATAATCATTTTTAAGCAATAATATTAGCCTCAAAGGCAGCTTGGGGACATGGTTGGAATAATGCCACTCCAAAATTTTTAGAAAATGAGATCTGTAAACTAGTATTCATGTTCTCTAACATATGTAACCACAGGACACAGGCAATTCACTTGAGAAGCCCAGGCCATACATGGAAAGTAAAATAAATGGGAAACAATACCCAGAGAGCATGAACCCTCTAGAGAACAGTTAGGGAGTGTTAAATACATAGCCAGAGGGTTTCTCTGCTGATAGAGCCCCTTTCATACTAGCAGGCCTCCCAATCATCTCATTTTAAGGCAAAACTTGAAAGGAATGTTAGTACTATGCAGATATTTCCCACTAACTTGCTTTAAAACATTATTCCTTCAAAACATTGTGGGGCACACAGCTGTTATTCCCCTGTGGGACCCTGGCTTCAACATGGCAGAGCCAAGGACAGTCTGTCTACTTGGCCATGTTCAGTTCCATCTAGCCTCCCATCACCTAAGTTCCTTGCCCTCCCAGAACCCGGTGAGAAGGGACCCTACACTATTTGGTAATCTACTAAGAAATGAAGGCAACATTAAACATGGGCTTATGTCCCTGGAAAGCAAATTTGATCATGGATTCACCCATTTAATAACTTTTTCATCAAACTCCTCAACTTATCTCTCCTTTTTTGAAGTTACTGCTAGAATACTCGTTCAATTGGAAATTTGGTTCCATCTGTGGGTCCACCAAGTGACACCTCTTAATTTTAACATTATCCTTTTTACATCACAGGTTTACTCCCATGATGCCACCACCCCGGAGTTGTACAAGATGACAACCTGCCTCCTTAGTTAGGGGGGCCATCACTTCTACAGCTGCCTGACATTACAAAGTCTCCTTCCTCACCTAGATGATCAAGCTAAGGAAACTCACACATTTCCTAACTGTAAGTAAATGACTTGACTCTACTGTATTCAGCCCAGATTGACCCGAACTGTCCAACTCTAGTTAGTGCTAACAAAGCAGGCAGTATACAACATATATTCCTAAATTTCCAAAGGCCAAAGTTCTTCGTTAGCCCTGAAGGCTCTTGGAATATACCCCATGGTAAGTCAACATTCACTCCTGGATTGTGGCAAAAAGGACGCCACCCAAAAAGACTGGCATCTATTCTAATATCATTCTACTGCACGGTAGCATTATTTGCTTGTTCCTTTTGTTTCAACACTATTCCTCCTTTACTCACTTTATTATTTGTGATGGTGGTCATCATTACATAATTCACATATTTATCTTTTTTGGCTTCACGTTATGTTCAATAATGACACATTATTCTATTTCCTTATGATTTTAGTTCATGTATTATAAGCCTGCCTTGTATTCTAATGTATGACTTTTTGTTTAAAGTGCATATCTTTTATGTGGCATTTTAAAGTTTATAGCTATAATGATTGCTATATGTTGGTCATCTATCTTTTTTTTTTTCTTATTTTTGCTATTGCTTATTTTTACTTTATAAATGCTGTAGTTATTAATTAAGCACCTTAAATATGCTCCCTTCTTTCAAGTAAAATTATTTCTATGTAAATCAAATCTGCACACAAACATATACACACACAAGTCACTAAAATTATCAAAGTCATTTTTTGGTGATTTCTAGTTACAGCAATAGCAAAACCCAAAGCTCTTAGGCTTCTTTCTATGGGTAAAAAAGAACATTTAGGCTATTGGTTTTAGTTCTTCCTCATCTTACCTCATTCTCAATTTTTAGATTGTTATTCGGAAAGTTATACTTTTCTTGGGAGTCAGAAAGACACATATTCAAATTCTGACTCTACAACTTAACAAAGCAAGTTACTTAACCTCTTTGAGACTATTTTCTCATCTGAAACAAGAGGACAATACCAGCAGGGTTTTGAAGACTAAATGATGTGTTATAAAAAACTTGATAATTGTAGATGTTCTCTAAATATTAGTTCCCTTCCTCTCTTCCTTTTACGTTTTAGATCACAATTTTATTCTGCAATGGGTCTATTGTGTATGTGTTGATCCTCCTAGTGAATGTTTTTAGTATCCCATCTTGAGAGCAGGACTTGATAAGATGGCCACAGTGTGAAGAAATTCCTGTTCTGAATCCAAAGTGTAGGTCAGTGACTATTTAGGGTTAGTGGGTATATTAGTCTGTTTTCACACTACTGATCAAGACATACCCAAGACTGGGCAATTTACAAGAGAAAGAGGTTTAATTGGATTTACGGTTCCACATAGCTGGGGAAGCCTCACAATCATGGCAGAAGACAAGGAGGAGTAAGTCACATCTTACTTACATGGATGGTGGCAGGCAAAGAGAGTGTGTGCAGGGCAACTCCCATTTTTAAAACCATCAGATCTCATGGGACCCATTCACTATCACAAGAACAGCACAGGAGGGAAAGACCCGCCCCCATAATTCAATCATCTCCCACTGGGTCCTGCCCACAACATGTGGGAATTATGGGAGTTACAAGATGAGATTTGGGTGGGGACACATAGCCAAACCATATCAGTGGGATATGTGAAAATCTTTCTCTAGCTTTTCCAAATGAATGACATCTTGCCTGGATAATTTTTTCCACAAAAAGAGCTGCAGATGTTGTTTCATTTCCTTGGGGAGTTCATGGTCTTAATTTCAGTTACATCTGAAATCAGTACTTGGAATATTATCTGGCCTTTTTTTCCAGATGTTTAAGATTTCTTCCTCACTGAAGTTTGAAAATGTTATAAGTAAACATCTTGGCATCTTTCTCTGGATGTTAATTTCCAGATTAACTTCCTAATATGTAGGCCACGTCCTTAATGAATTCTGGAAATATTGTCTACCTTAAATTGTTGATTCATTAACATTTATTTAGTCTATCAGCTCAAGTACTTTCACTTACTATTTTTAAGTTAAAACACTGTGTTCCATTATAAAAGTGGATCATTTTGGTCTGGCATTATTTATACATGTTTATTTAAGCTATCTAATTTTTTATTTGATTCTGTAGTTAATAAATATGCTTCCCTAATTAACTATTTAGCAGTTCTCCGTGTAAACTCTTCTCTTTACTAGTTCTGGAAATATTCTTAATTGTATATAATACTGTAATTTTCACTAAATGGCTTTTTATTTCCTGACTTTAGTTATATCAGGCAATTTTAAACTTCATTGGTTTTTTTTTTTTTTTTCCTATTCTTTTATAGTTTTGTAATTTGGAATTACAACTTTTAAAAATTAGTTGAATTATTTTAAAAGTTCTCCTTTGTTTTTTGGATACTGAGGTTATGTTATTGAAGATTTTTGTTTGAGACACTGTCATTGGCATTTGAATGGGTTTACTATGAAGAAGGCTATCTATACTGCTACTTAGGCCATTAATCTCCCAGAAGCAACAGTATTTTTTACTTGTAAGTACTACTTTTTAGAAATAAGTACATAAGTACTGTAGGTTTTGTTAAACTAATGATAAAATTCTTCCAATAAGTGAGACTCCTCCATGTACTTTTATGTACCAATAAGCTTATATCTTGAGTTTTTATCTTCAAATAAGCCTCTGTCCAACAGATAAAATTATACTTTTAAAAAAACTGAAAGGTAATTCGTTTCCTCTGTTAGAATTTTACTCTTAACATCATAGCTGATCTAGAACTAAAAGAAGAAACATCCTGCTTAACCACGCAGAGCTCAAAGTACTGTTTTCCTCTATTATAATAATCCACAATAATACGATCCATTGTAGCAAAGTTGGAATTAAGTCAAGTGGTGCAAGGCTCTGCTTTAACATTTCTTCATTTCTTAAGTCAAGCTTATGACATCCGTCCCTGGAGATCTGAATTAGGAACTCCTCAGTATGTTAGTCTGAGAACAAGTTTTAGCATTAACAAAAGAAAAGCTATTTATTTTAATATTTAACATACACCCAGCCATTTTACCAAATTTCCAACACCAAAAGAAGCAAAAACCTTTATATATTGATGAATGCACTTTAAAATAAAGCTACAATATATTTGAATTGAGAGGCATGTTTTCCAGATGGAAACAGCAAAATATAAAAAAGTCCTTTCCAATAATACATAATTTTAATGCAGTTGTAATTGGAATCTCCAATGGTTGTTTTCCCCTTTTGGCAATATAACAAAATGAGTTTAAATTTTATATGGAAAAAATGTCAAATAATAGCAATAAATGTTTAAAAAGAAGAATAAAATGGGACCCAGTTACTTTTCTAGATCTTAAACCTGAAATCAAACTATTATAATGAAGATGGTATCATTGATATTGGAATAGAAAATAAATCCAGGAAATATAATACAAAGTACAGAAACAGATCCAAGTATATGTGGAAACAATATATGATTAAAGACGTGTTTCAATTCAGTAGATAAAAGAGGGTTTTTAAAGTAAATGGTGTCATTGAGTTGGCTGTTTGGAGGAACATATTTATAGCTCATGTCATATACAAAATATATTCTAGATGGATTTAATATACAACATGGAGAAATATTTTTTAAAATATTAGAAGAAGAATAAGGAGGATATTTATATTACCTTAGATAGAGGAAATATGCCTAAGGAAGACAAGAAGCCAAAAAACCATAAAGGAAAACATAGACATATGTGAATACTTTAAAAAAAAGAAAGAAAAATAAAAACTATGGCAAAGGATACTATACACAAAACAGACAAATGATGGGCTGGGAAAGAAATAACTTCAGCGTGTAAAGTGATAAAGTATTACTATCACTAATAAACTAAGGGTTCTGTATAAATTGAGTGAAGAGTCAAATAACCTTACAAAAACATGGGCAAAGGATTCGAAACGATATTTGCAGAAGAGAAAATGCAAAAGATCAATGAAAACATATGAAAATATGCTCAACTTCACCAGAATTCAAGGGAATACAAATTAAAATAGAATACCATTCCTCACCCATTAGAGTGGTAATTTCCAGTGATGACTAGGAGACAGAAAACAGGCAGGCTCATACGTACTAATGGGCATCCAAATTGCTACAACCTTTTAAGAAAGAAATCTAGCAATATATTTTAAAATTTAAGAGATCTAAGTGCTTTGACTCAACAATCCCGCTGTTTGGGATTCCACCACAATGAAGCACGGATGTATGACAGGTTAGTTAGAAGAAACACAACCACAACCAAGAAGACAAAACTAACATCGCTCCACAGGCGACAGGGGAGTGAAGATGATGTAATCATTAACATGAATCTGTTAGATCCACAACTACAAGCTAGGTGAATTATGTGACATTTGTCACATAAAAGATAGTTGCACATTAACTCTTACATTTGAAAAATTTCCATACAACTACCTAATATGCATGCATGTGATTGAACTATATGCAATTGCTGATTTCAACTACTATGGCCTAATAAAATAACAATCTCAAATTGCAACCCAACATATATTTATTACACATTTATGAGCATGAAGAAAAATGTGGAATGATATACCCCAAAGCATTAACATTGGTTACATGGGGGAGGAGGGAAGTAAGGGAAAAAGGAGAAATGAGCTTCTTCCTATAGCTTTTTACTTGTAAAACCAAGAGCATGTTACATTTGTCAATTTAAAATATCTGATAAAGAAAATAAAGAAGGCCAGCCACGGTGGCTCACGCCTGTAATCCCAACACTTTGGGAGTAGGCTGAGGTTGGAAGATCACTTGAGATGAGGAGTTTGAGACCAGCCTGGCCAACATGGTGAAACCGTCTCTATAAAAATTATAAAACTTAGCCAGTCATGGTGGCACAAGCCTGCAGTCCCAGCAGAGGCAGGAGAATCGCTTGAACCCAGGAGGCAAAGGTTATAGTGTGCCGAGATCATGCCACAGCACTCTAGCCTGGGGGACAGAGTGAGACTCCGTCTCAAAAAAAAGGAAAAGAAAGAAAAAAGACTCTCAGCTTCAATATTGCTTGAAAACATATCTACATTTGTCTACGGTAATGGCTCACTTTATCAAACATAATAACAAATAATTTACGTCCTTGTCTCCTTCACCAAGATAGTTAAAAATGAGTTGTTTAAATAACAACTCTTTGTTATTTAAAAAAATAGAATTCCAGAATATATTTGCAACTAGCAAAAATTAAAATTCAGAGAACTGAATGACTGTTCTGTCCAACACTTAACTGTTGACAAGTGGAGCAAAAAGAACTCTCATACTGCTAATGAAGAATAAATTGGTATAACCACTAATGGTCAACCTAATAAAGTGAATATTTGCAATGTTCTATGCCTTAGCAACTGAACTCCAAAGTATATGTCCTAGAAAAACTCCTGGATGTGAACCGGGATACATGAACAGAATTCACACAGCAGTGTCGCACATCAGAGCAAAAAGTTGGACACAACCCAAATGCCCAACGTGTGTAGAATGAATAAAGTGTGTGATATTTCACACAGTGGAAGAATGGTACAGTAATTAATGCTAGATAGCAGTAAAAAATGGGTAAACTACAGCTATGCACGTCCACCTAAATGAATCTTAAAACATAATGTTGGTTAAAAATCCAAGCCAAAGAAGAAGCATGATGTCATTTATTTAAAGTTCTAAAACAGGCAAACTAAACCATATATGCAGGGAAGTGATAAATAAAATGTCCAGATTATGGCTTTCTGAGAAGGAGGAAAAAGGAGGATGGAATTGGAGAGAAGCATACAGGAGTTTTTAAAGGTGGTACTTAAAAGATGGGGAATGTATGTGGGTTTGTTTTACTAACAGTCTTTAATATATATATGTATATACACATATGCATTCTTTTGATGTATTTTACATACACACACATACATACACATATAGACACAGAAAGAATGCCTTTAGGTCTATGTCTAACTTTCATAGCTTCATGCCTATGAAGCTACAAAAGACCGGAATATGCAACCCCCAAATGGGAAGGAATGTTCATCTCGAGATTACCAAGAAGTAGACGCAAGAAAGTTCTTTACCTCCTTCTATTTGCCTTAAAGTAGGACACAGATTATTAAAGACAAAAGGTATCCCGCCCTGCACTCCTCTCCTTCTGTACCGGGGAGAACGAAGGCTAATTACTGGGGACAACTTTAGACGCTTATTGGCCTGGAGATGGTATGAGAGGAATCCACATGAACAACGATTACTAACTTGCTTTTATCTGCCATTTATTTGCCTTCCCCACAGTTGGCCCAGTTAGAGACTCAAAGTTCTTTTCCATCGTCTTGTCACTTCTCTAAAGAATGTACTGTTCTTTGCTGAAGATGCTCTACAAGCTGGAATTCAAAGCCATCTCTTTAGGAACTACTCAATCTTTGTGTGTCTCCCATGTGTACTATGTGTATATGAAATAAACATGTTAATAAACTTATTATTGTTTGTTTTTTGCTTTTTAATCTGTCTTTTGTTACAGGGGGTCATTCCAACTAAGAACCTATAAATATTGAAGAAAAACTTACTTTACTGAATTTTATCTTATTGAAGATGGGCTTCTTATTGAAGAAGCCACTTAACCATCTTCCAGGTGTACTTCGTGTTGTAGATTCTTAATACATAACGGAATGAATATATTTCTAGAGTAATACTCAAAGGAACATTGCTGGGAGCCATATTCTTCCAGTGCCAGAGTAAAATGGAAAGTTATGGAATTTTTTGTTGTATGCCAGAGCTGGAAAGAATATAACAGAAAACCCAAGCTAAACACACACTGTGACATAAATGTTTCCAAGTCACCTTGGGAAAATAATTTACCAAGTTATAGCAAAAAGCAAAGGTAACATTTCTGAGTAGAGTTACATTGGTTTTACTTTTACCCTGGGTTAATAATACCTTTCTTTCACTTTAAGATCTAAACTAAATGACACCAAAACTCCAACCTTGGCTAGTAAGATTTTTGAGGGCAGGTGAAAAAAATGCCTTTTCTCAACCACAAATCTCATGTACTCAGGAAACAATGATTTGTTGGGAATAGACCAGGTGGAGCTCTATTTCCAGATATTACAATGTTGGTCCTGATTCACAGCAGTTGAGCAGCTAAAAGCATTCTAAATAAGGCAGTGTTTCACCAGGTGAAGGAAGACAATTAGAAAGGGAGGAAGTCTGTCCTTATTCCCATCCTCCACAGCTGCCTGAAACCAAAGTTGTACCCATGACTAAATCACTACTCATTTTGATCTCCCGGCTTCTTTTCCTTTCCAAGGATTATTTTGAGTACTTGGACTTCTATTTTACTCACTCGGTTGTATCTACTGTGGTTAGGAGTTTGATAAATAATCTGATTTAGCTAAGATGCTTTACCGACAGGATATCCTGTATCTAGTTAACTAAGTAAGGCTAGAGGAAAGAGTGATTAGACAATCTGAATGCATGTTATTTTTAAAAAGTAAAGGAAAAGACAAAAAAGCCAAAGTAGGTACAGGGCCTTTATTATCTCCAATAAACCAAAACAGTACGGCACTGAACTACCTTGTATCTGCAAACACAATTTATCTGCAGATGTCACATTTTTATTTTCTAACGCTAGAAAGTTCTACATTGTGCTCAACACCTGGAAATTTAGGTGCAGTACAACCAATGAGTTAAAAAGCTTTAAGTTTTCCCATTGGCAAACAAAAAAAAAGGGGGGGGATTAAATTAACGGCTTCCCTTGAATGTTTATTTTTCCCAAAGTTTTTCAGACTGCTTTTATAAAATAGCAGCTTTATTGAGATACAATGAAATACCATAAAGTTCACTTCGAAGGTATACAATTCAGTGTTTTTAGTATAGTCACAGATTAGACTGTGAATTCTGTACCCAACACCACGATCAAATATCAGAATATTTTCATCACCCCAAAAAAGCAAACCCAACGACCAGGTGTGGTAGCTCACTTTGTGAGGCCAAGGCAGGCAGATCACCTGAGGTCAGGAGTTCGAGATCAGCCTGGCCAACATGGTGAAGCCCCATTTCTACTAAAAATATAAAAATTAGCCTGGCGTGGTGGCACACACCTGTAGTCCCAGCTACTTGGGAGGCTGAGGCAGGAGAATTGCTTGAATTCGGGAGGCAGAGGTTGCAGTGAGCAGAGAGGTTGCATTGGAGCGCCAATGCACTCAAGCCTAGGCGACAGAGCGAGACTCCGTCTCAAACAAACAAACAAACCAAACCAAACAAAACAAAACAAAAAAGAGCAAACCCATATCCATTAGCAGTCACTTCCCCTTCCCCTCTTCCCTCTCCCCTAGCCTGAAACCACAAATCTACCTCCTATCTCTATGGATTTGTCTATTCTGGATATTTCAGTGCCTGGGATCATATAATATGTAGCCTGTTGTGTCTGGTTTCTTTCACCTAGCACAGTATTTTCAGGGTTCATCCACACTGTAGCATGTATCAGTACCTTGTTCCTTTTTATGGCTGAATAATCCATCGTATGGATACACCACATTTGTGGTGTTTCCTCCAGGTTGCTTGTTTATGATAAGAAACAAAAGCAAGCCTAGGAAGCAGAAAGAACCAGATTCCAGCTGTGTACTCAACCTAAACCAGGGATTAACAAACACAATTACTATTATATCTGCATTTATACCCAGTTCTTGCAAACTGCCCTACTCCTGGAGGATGTCAATGAGATGTCAGCTGTGGTAACATGGAATTCTAAAAATTTCTCTTATACTATTAATGAGGAAAGAAGAAAGAAAATGGAATTAAAAAACAATGAGGCTGAGGTAGGAAGATTACTTGAGCCCAGGAACTCAAGACCAGTCCAGGTAACATAACGAGACCCCATCTCTTCAAAAACATTTAAAAATTAGCCAGGCGTGGTGGTGTGCACCTGTGGTCCTAGCTACTGGAGAGGCTGAGGTGGCAGGTTCGCTGGAGCCCAGGAGGTCGAGGCTATGATCATGCCACTGCACTCCAGCCTGGGTGACAAAGTGAGTCCTTGTCTCAAAACAACAAAAACAAACAAAACCATAATTAAGTAATCACTACTAATAGGTAAGCAGATAAACATTGTGGTATACCAGTACAATAGAATACTACCCAAGAATAAAAAGAATAAATAGTTGATGCATACAGCATGGATGTATCGCAGTGTAATTATACTGAGAGGGAGACAGAAGGGAGAGATGATCATGGAGCATGAGGAAACTTTTGAATGAATATGTTCATCATCTTGTTTGTGATGATGGTCTCATGGGTGTATGCAATCAAAATTCATCAAATCATACCCTTTGAATATGTGTTATTTATTGTATATCAACTATACATAAAGCTGTTAAGAAATAATTTTTTAAAGGAGCATAGGCATATTCATCAAATTACATATATCAAATATGTGCAGTTTTTTTAAATCTCAATTATACTTCCAAATGGTTGTTTTCAACAAGTGTATACATCCTAAAGAGGTATTTGCATGACTACTGTGTGGAAAACACTGCCTTAATTTTGCATATATAATTTCAATTAATTTTACAGCAAGTCAAGTTATTCTCATTTTTCATACTAGGAAACTTAAGGTTGAGAAAGTTCAGTAACTTGCCAAGGTGGTCACAGTCAGTGCTATGCTAACTTCAGTTAGTTTTAATTCCACCGCCCCAGCTCTTTTCTCTACACCACACTGCCTCTCACTGCTCCTATTATAGACCCAACCCTTCCCAGCACTTCCCAAGTCAGGGAATTTTCCCATCCACAGAGGAGGTTTGTGCTTTAGGATGGCATTCCACATTTGTTTTGTCCATCATTTTGTGCTGCCACAAATACTTCCCCAACAAATTTATCTGATTCAGTGGATTTATTCATTTTCAGTGGATCAGAGTGGTTAATCTAGATTAGATCAAGGCAAGTAATCCTGGTCCCTGGCTCAAAGAAATGAAAATAATTCATCTGAGATTCAAAGCAAGATGGACAACACTAAAAACTGGCCACTCAATCCACTAGCCAGGCATGGCATTTCTTTGGGATAACAGTCATTTCCTTTGATGTTGGGACGCCCAAGAAGGTGGCTATCTAAAGGTGCTCTGAGGTGTCCAGCTACTTTTTGTAGCAAACTTAAACTGTAAGTTGAGGTTGCCATCCTGTCTGTGAATAGGGAAAGCATAGGGTGGTTTTCTCTCTGTGTAGCTCCTCCAGATCATCTTTCACCACACAAGCAAGTGAACTCAGTCCAAATGCCACCATTGTAGCTGGGTCCACTTGGACATGGGCTATGACCTTGACTAAGTAAAATTAATAAAAACGTGAAAGCTGGTTAAAACAATTTTTTTCTAAGTTATCTACACTTTTTGGAAATGCTGCCATTTCCTTCATGCAAGACTTCCACGATGAAGGTTAACTGTGTTGTGTATCTTTCATTTGCCCCTCCAAATCCATTCTCCATCCACCTGGTTTATGCCCCAGGAAACTAAACTGCATGAAGCCAGTAGTAGACTTCCTTGCTCTTTGCCTCCCAGTTGGGTTTGGCCAATGAGGAGCATGAGCAGGCAATCAGAATAAGTGGAAGAATCAGTTCAGGCTACTTGTTTCCTGGGGTCTCTGCCTGCAGGATCATTATAATCTGGCTATATTCCTTTCCTGGAGGCCACAGCTCCACTAAGGAGGTCCTCTCCTCACTGTCCTCATACCTCAGGCCAAAGGATAATACAGGAGCCCTGGGAAACTGCATTCTCCCTTGCAGTTTTCCTATACTCTGCCCTCATCCTTGGAAATACTCTTTTTACTAAGTGCTCTTGAAATTAACCAGTTTGAGGATGTCAACTGTTTCCAATACAGCTGACATTTTCTGAGGGCTGAGTATGCCCTATTCAGAATATGAACTTATTCAAAGTTCTCAGTTTATATGAAAACACTGACATTCATGGGGTTAATAACAAGCTCAGGCAAAGATAAACAATGGCTAGATGAGGTATAGAGTGGTCAGACAGCATCAATTCAGCCTCACACCAATGCTCATTGGCAATTGTGTAAGGTGAAGGCATAGTCACATAGACTTAGGAGAA
The DNA here is from genome assembly GCF_003255815.1 of Theropithecus gelada. Classification (NCBI taxonomy): domain Eukaryota; kingdom Metazoa; phylum Chordata; class Mammalia; order Primates; family Cercopithecidae; genus Theropithecus; species Theropithecus gelada. The sequence goes on along the minus strand of NC_037675.1, from coordinate 53,199,490 downwards.
CAGTGAAGGTGGTAGATACATTTCACAGATTTTAAAATGCGAGGAAAGCCAAACATTTTCAGGTTGATATGTCATGCTTCTTCACGCTTATAAATTATATTTCCATGGTGACATCAACCTTTTTTGCATATGGTATTCCACTTCGATTGAAGCTTTAAGCCATTTTTTGGTTGTAATTATCAAATATAAAGAAAGAGACACTTGCTACAATAAAAACTGCCTAAATGGCAAATCTAAGATTTCAGAGAGGTACCATCTGTTTTTCCTCATTGAGAGGTATTATCATATATAGTGAAAAATGCTATAAAAGTGAAGTGATGCTTTTTGTGTCATGAATAAGTTATAATCTCAAGTAGATTTTGATTACTTAGAGCTTATAGCAAAGACATAAGTCCATTAAGGAAAAGATGGATCTTGATCCTATCTGAGCCCAAAACAAATAACTTCCCATTTCCAGAATCACCTCAACTATATCATTCCCATGAAGTATATCTAAAATAGCTGCTTTAAGATTTATTTTCCTTGATTTTTCTTTAATGAAGCCAAAATGTTATTAACATTTAACATGAATCTATAAAGGTCTTTTAAGTAAAAAGGCTAAAATGTTGAAATATTAATAATGACATTTTGTTTATTTTTTGTTTGGGGTGTGTGTGTGTGTGTGTGTGTGTGTGTGGGTGGGTGTGTATGTTATGGAACAGGGCGGGGGATAGAAAAGAGAAACCCATGGAATAAATCTAGGCCAGAAAGGTAGAAGCTCTATCTTTGTATTCGTTATGGGTATTGATTAGAACTTAAAAGAGTACTTGAAAGAAGGTCTCAAAAGAAGATCTGGAGGACCCTGGCAGCTTTCGTTTGACTCTGCATAACATCAGATGGCTCTTAGAAAGCACTCACTTATTTTCCAAATAAGTGGTAATTTCGCCCTTTCAATTTTTCCTAACTCAGTGTGACATATCAGTGAATAATACCATCTTATATGTGTGTCATATTTTACAATTTATACAGTGTATTCCTATTCATTATCTCAACTGATATTTACGTATTTCAGGTAGAGTCAGGGTGAATGTGACAACCTCCATTTTACAGATGAGGAAACTAAGGCCTAGAGGTATAAGTCAAAACTCTTTTAATCACAACTTAAATTAGCTTGGGCAAAACATGGGAATGTATTGGCTCATGTGGACTGGATTCATGGACTGCAATTATGACTGAGCTCTCTCCTTCTTTCCTTTCTCTCTCTCTCTCTGACTCTCTCTGCTTCCCCTCTGTGCACTGGACCCGATTCTCTCCACAGACTGAAACACAGCTTTACGTGATTCTTACTGCCTTGGGACCAGAAAGGATGGGACCTCTCCTCTCAACTTGAGTTGGAAAATTCTAGAGGAAGAACCTACTGGCCCCTGCTGATGGCAGGCCCACCCTCTGAACTAACCACTGTGGTCTGGGGACGAAATACTGTGGCTTCCTCAGCATGGGTCAAGTCTCCTCCCCTGTGGTCAGTGTTACCTAAACAGCCTAACAAAATCGGAACAGAATGGCCACTGAGGAGACTAGGAGGGGAGAGGCAGCCACCTTAATTTGTTTCTACTGCCTTAAATAACTTGTCCAGGGGCTGAATCAAAACAACTGCCCAGATTTTCAGGCTGCACCTATCTCCTTCACTTCACAGCCTTTTCCTGCAGGAGCCACAGAGGTGTAACTGTGCTTCTCTCTTCCTCACAGTTACCATGTGGTCTGGGTCAAGACTAGTTGGAAAAGACTCGATTCTGTCTTGATTCTGTCACTTTTCAGCTGTGTGACCCTAAGCACATTACTTAACCTCTGGGAACCACAGCTTCCTCCTTTGTAAAATAAACAGTTCCTGCATTGCAGGGTCATCTAAAGGATAAAGGGAGATAATATACCCCGGATGACTTTGAAAATCATAAAAGAACTACATTAAGGTTTATTACTTAAGTTCCACATGTAAATGTTAACAGAGGCTAAAACTACACATTAACATCCTTCAGCTGTAGTTCTCACTACCACCAGCCCTCTCTGTTAGCATCACTTTGGTTCTGACATTTTTTTTTCTTTCAGTTTTAAAAGGCACATTTTAAAAAGAAGCATAATAGTGTCTCAAAATGTAAAATTTAGCTCAGAAGAAAAGCTTATGAACAGATGGTTCAATGGCACTTATACTCACCTTTTTGATACAGATTAACCAGGAGATGAAAAATCTCTGTAAGAGACACAAGAAACTCTCAACAGTGGTTACCTCTAGGGACTGAGGCTAAAAGTTGGTGGAAAGAAACACTTTTATTTTTCATTTATGCCTGTCTCTACTACTTGAATTTTTAAAATCTTTCACATATATTCTTTTTTTCCCTGCATGAATTCCTTTCATAATAAAAAAAAACCCTAACTAAAAATAAAATCATAATTGCCACAAAAAAGGATCATATACCAGTTACAGTATACAGTATATAGTATATGCCCATTATAGTATACAGTATATAGCAGTTATAGTATATAAATGATATAGTGCCTGGTACAGAAAAAGCTTTCAATAAGTTCGTGCTTATTGATCTAGATATCCCTAGTTACCACCTAATCAGCTAAAATAAAATCTAGTTTTATTTCTATGAATGTATATTTTTCCATGAATCATATTGTAAGAAATGCTCATTACCATCTGCCACGGATATGATTTTAAACTCATAAATTCACACACCAAACATGAAACCTCCTTTTTAAATTCTCAATTATAAACACAGTACATGTGGCTACCTTTCAACGCCGTTACTGCTCTTCTTATAAGCTGACTTCCTTATTAACATTGGACGATGCTGGGCTTCTAGGAACCATACCATTTTACAGCTGCGGGTTTGCATGATATTTCTAAGAAATTAAAGGTTACATGGCAGCATATGCCAAAGCTAACAGAGAGATTTAAATAGTATTTTTTAAAAATGATGTAAATGGCTAGGAAGTTTGAATGCTATGCACTGGTTAAGTGCTATACTGGTTGCCTAGTTACATCTCTGTAGAAAGGTTAAAATGGTTGTCTCTAAATCTAAAAGAAATTTAAAGTCCTAAAGTTTCATGATTAAGCTAAGGATTGCTTGCGCATCCCTCTGCAGTCATGCCTTGACACAAATCCCCATCAGGTAATGGTGCTTGGGAATGTCTTAAGGAGATTTTAAATCAAAAGTATTTATATATATGAAATTTGTTGCCTTGCTCTCATTTCATTAAAGTTATTACATCTGGACGCTCCTTTTTTTTTTTTTTTTTTTTGAGACAGAGTCTCACTCTGTAGCCCAGGCTGGAGTGCAGCGGTGCGATCTTGGCTCACCGCAAGCTCCACCTCCCGGGTTCACGCCATTCTCCTGCCTCAGCCTCCCGAGTAGCTGGGACTACAGGCATGCGCCACCATGTCTGTCTAATTTTTTTGTATCTTTAGTAGAGACGGGGTTTCACCGTGTTAGCCAGGATGGTCTCGATCTCCTGACCTTGTGATCTGCCCCCCTCAACCTCCCAAATGGACTCTCCCTTTTATCACTACGAATTGCAGTCTGCTACTACAGGCTATTAAAACACTTTCCAGCCTAGCTGGTGCAAATTCTATCCCACGATAGGTGGAAGAAAGTCCAGTATTTTAAATTTTTAAACTTAAAAACAATTTTTTACTGTGACCAGCTCTGCAAAGTATAGGCCAGTCTACAACATAGTAACAAAAACTACACATCTAAAGAATAAACAACTAGTATCTTAACTCTCAGAGATGTTCCTCTTTTACCTCTCAAGGGTTTCCTAATTAGTTCTACCTTGCAGACACGATAACATCCAAATATCTGCGCCCAGCAATGGAACAGAATAGAACAACTTTGGTATAGAAATTTAATATGAGTGTATTAAAACGGATTCACACTTCTTCCAGAATTTGAAGATAGGAGGAAACAGTCTTTTTCTTTTTTCCTCTTGACGTTCAGTCGGCATTTTGTTTTGAATTGAGGTAAAATTCACATATAAAATTAACCATTAGCCATTGTAAAGTGTACAATTCAATGGCAGTTAGTACATTCATGGTGTTGTGCAGCTATCACCACTGTCTAGTTCCAAGACATTCCATCACCCCGGGAGGAAGCCCTGTACCAGATAAATAGCTATTTTGATCCTTATTTACATTTACTCTCTAATTTCTCCTTGAAAAACAATAAAAGAACCTAAGTTTAAATTACAGCATAAGAACTTGATGTGTTTTCAATTCTTCTGAAACTTGTTGATTCACAAAAATCAGTAAAGATTTGAAGCTGAAATGAGGCTAGTCTTAGCAAAATGAAACCAGGATTGAAAGTCCTGAAAGGAAGAAACCCAAAAAGAGATTGAGGAAAAAGTCAAAATAATTCACAATTCTGTCCAGGCCCCATCCTTGTCAGAAGGCCAGATTCTACTTCAATGACTGATAGTGCTGAATCTTTTTTGGAAAGGAAAAAAAAAAAAAAGAATTGAAATATGCTTTGGATCTACCAAGTAGGAAATTTTGGAAGACAGGAAACGATTAAATATATTAAAAAAAAAAAAAAAAAGTCTTCCAGCTCCTAAAACTCAGATGCCTATTCTAGGGAAGCTAATTTATTGTTCTTTCAAGTACGATTATAGCTCTCTTTGCTTAGTCCTAATGATTTAGAGAACAAAATTCTCCAAAGAAAAGCCACAGAAATGTAAGGGATGAGGCCCCAGGACCTTCAGCTTCCCTGCTTTCTCAGTGTGGCTTTGCTATGGATGATGTGGGCAGAGTACCGCAGAAGCAGTGTGGAAAGGCCCAGCAAGCGTCTTTACCCAGATGCAGCAACTTTACATGGGGGTAAGTGGCTCATGCGCCACTGCTGGGAGGTCAGGAAGCGCCATGTTCTTAGAATCAAATAAGACTCCAAGACATGATCCACTCCAATCCCCTCCCCCTGGGCATTCAAGATAGTCTTCCTAATACTTACCTCTTCTTGAACAGTCTCTGCTATCTCCTAGCGGGGAAAAGTTCAATTTTGCTCTATGAAAGGCAAGATTAAAGCTAAGAGAGCTCTGTGCTGCATTGGCAAACTTGGGTTTTATAACTTCCATGCAGGCTGACAGGCTGAAAAAGATTCGGCGAGGTCCTGTGGTCACCTCAGTAACAAAGCTTTTAAAGCTTCCATCATCAGAGGCAACGTGCAGAAGCCTGCTGGTAACACAGGAGAACTGAAAGGGCAGCGAGGGCTTGTGACTACAAACGTGGCTGCTGCTTCTCAGTTCTGAGTCTTAGGGGCTTTTTTGGTCTTTTTAAGCTGGCCTGAACAAACATGCATATATAGATATAGATTTTCCAAAAGAGTTAGATTAACCCCCGTTTTCAACCCAGATATTATGGGATATGGTCATTATTTGGTTCACTCAAAATTTATATTTTAACAATACATCCATGTGACAGCTACTTTCTATTAGAGTCATTTTGTTAGGCATCTGGAATGACCAACTGTCCTGATTTGCCCCGGATTCTCCCAGTTTTAGCACCGATAGTCCTGTGTCCCAGGAAAGCCCTGTCTTGGCAAGTAAGGGCAGTTTGTTGCCCTGCTGCTAGCTCTAGGTTTGGACTTCAGGTCTGTATTGCTGAAGTGTCTAAAAGTGGATTTTAAGAGGACTTGCTACAAAAAAAAAAAAAAAAGCTGAAAAATTGTAAATCTTCACCATAAATTTCCAGCCATATTCTACTCAAAAGATGATTTTTTAAAAAAAACAACCCAGTGATCGATCTCATATACCAGGCAAGAAATGGTTTCTTACTTTGTGGGGATGACTTAATGTATGGAGGAAATTATACCATACCTAGAAATTGGCTATAATAAATACCACTCCAGTGAGGTTCTGTATTATTATGTTATTTTTTCCTCCAATTTCCACATTTTAAAGCCTAATAAATAATACATAAAATGACAGGCAGACATAACAGCATAAAATAAAAACCTCACATTTCTTTGGTTCTATTCAAGACCTTGTAACCTGTACACTGTAGGCAAACCCTCCAGAGTTGGAGAAATGATGAAAGCAGCATACTCTCTAGGGGTCACACCTGTAGTACCCAAAAGTCTGGCCAAGAAAGAAGCCATTGGACTTCAACCTGTCCCCTTGATCCAATGCCAGATACTTCAAGAAAACCAAAAGACTTCAGTACCTGGACCTGCAAAGTGAGAACTGTAGAGTCAAGATGAGAATTGGCTTCATCCATGTTGGAAATGTTAATGTTTTAATACTATACAGTTAGACATTAGATGGTCTGCTATCTGAAGCATTTCCACCATGCTGAAGAATTAGTCTCTTTGACCTTGTAGTAGGCAGAATAATAGGTCCCAAATATGTTCAGTCCTAATCCCAGGAACCTGTAAATACATATCCTTACAGATAAAGGGACCTCAAAGATGTGATTAAATGGAGGCCCTGGTGATGAGGAGATTAGCCTGGCTTATCCAGGTATGTTCAATCTTATCACAAGCATCCTTAAAAAATCAGAGAACCTTTCCTGGCTAAAAATTAAGAAGATGTGACTATGGTAGAAAGACACAGAGAGAGGCAATGCTACTGGCTTTGAAGATGGAGGAAGCTCTAGAAGCTGTAAAAGGCAAGGAAATAAATCCAACCCAGAGAGCCTTCAGAAAGAAACACAGTCCTATTGAAACTTTGCTTTTAGCCTGGTGAACTCCCTATAGAATCTAACCTACAGAATGGTAAGATAATACATTTGTGTTGTTCTAAGCCACTAGGTTTGTAATAATTTGTTGCAGCAGTCATAGAAAACTAATACATCTTTTATCACAGTTGCTGTTCAATAATGCCTGGGTAGTATTTTGCTTCTAACCTCAATATTTGACCATTACCTCATATTTAATTTGCTTCCATGTGTATACTTTGAAAACTAAATTTAGCACTAGACCAAATATTCTCAAAATCCCCCTGACAGTACAGAATGATACTTCCTTTTACTTGTCTACTTTGTTTAGCTTCTTGCCTTTGTTAGCACAGAGACTACTTACATCAGGAACTACTGAGCATAACTGAAACCACTGATTTTGTGTGAAGGAAAAATGCTTTTAGGTGAGTGGAAAATGGCAAATAACCTCTTTAAAGTTGTGTGCAAAGACACGGTAGTTCACCAGGTTCACAATGTCTCCCTAGAGTGCTCTGGATGTCACAATGACTGGAAGATGCCACAGCCTTTTGTGAACCAAGGACAGGGATACCAAAGAGGATAATGAAGAATTGTCCCATTGGACATGCCAGCAAACTCCATTGACAAACTCTGCTTGGATTGATTTGAAAAATTTAAGCATACTTATTAGCATGACAGAAATCAACTCAAAGAACATCAGATACTTATAAAAGAGTCATTATTAGTAGCATTTGATAGAATACGGGATGTCTCAGCCCTCACCTAAAATACATTAGGTACTTGAATCCAAAAGAACTGGACTATAGGGCAGCAAAAGCGATACGTGGTCTTAAAAGCACACATGCACAAAGGGTTTTCTTCCAATCAGCTCTAGACCAGAGATTCTCAACCCTGGCTGCACGTTAAGGTCACCTGGGGAGCTTTAAGGAACACCTATAGATGTTCAGGCCCCAACCATGGAGATTCTGATTCAGCTGGTCTGGGTAGGGCCTGGAATTAGGGTTTCTAGATGCTCCCCTGGAGGCTCTGACATGCAGCCAGGACTGCGAACCACTGCTCTGTCCATAGGGAGCAGCCTCCTGCACATACTCACATGAATGTGGCTGCTCCACAGATTTGAATCAGTTCTTCCCTTCCTGTTTTGTAGTACAGTTATCACCACCCATTCATTGTTCCAAAAAAAGAAATCTGGGAGTTATTCTAGACGTCTTCCTCTCCTTTACTTCTCACCTTTAATCAACAATTCCCTCAGTTCTCCCAAATTCAGCCCAACATTTCCAGACCCAAGACCTCCACTGGTCTCCCTTCCATTAGTCTCTCCCCACTTCTCTTCTGCCTAAGGAATTATCCTGTAAAAAAAAATTCTGATTGTGTGCCCCTTTCTGCCTCTCTACTCAGCAGAGAAAATTCAAACTCTGGAGCCTGCCCCTTAGGGTCCCTCCCAGGCTTCACCAGCCTTCTTCTCTAGCCTCATCTCCTCAGTTGGCTACTTTCTGGCCACACCCTGGCCACCCTAAATTTCTAAAGCTTCCTGGAATAAGTCACGCCCTCTGGGGCCTCTGTGTACACTTACACGTGATTTCTTATTCTTGGAATGCCCTTCTCTACTTCTCTGACTGAAGGCACCTCATGGATAGCTCAAAGACCCCTTTCCCTTCAAGCTTCTTCCCCTCCCCATCTTGGTTCTCTCCTCCAGCAGCATCCACCACACCCTGCTCCCACCTGACTCAGCTGGACACAAGCACCTCCTTCTTTACACACTTTTCTCCTCTGTGAGACTGAACAACTCTGGACCAAGGCCTGTGTATTTTTCATGTACATATTCCCAGTATCTGGCATGCATTCTTTTGTCCATTCATTCAACAGTTTTATTAAATATATAACAAGTGCCAGACACCTTGCTAGATGCTGGAGGCAAATGGTTAGGAAGTTATTTGCTATTCTGGCTCTCGCAGAGCTTGTATTCTTGAAAGGGAGGCAGATGGCTGGATGAGTGTTTGTGGTGAAACAGGAAGGTCCATCAGAGGATTGGGAGCTTTGTTTTGTTTTATGCTTGCATGTTTCCAGTATATTCAAAAGTGAAGAAATGTCAAAAACAGGTTTCAAAAATTACGGCATATTCTGAATGTTTACATTTGACAGAGTTGTATGATGAAGGCCATTGTTTCATTGTCAGTACCTCTCTGACAGATCACCTCATTTGGAGATATCCAAAGTCCAAATTTGCAAACCTTATAAACATGAGTTGAGGAAAATTGATCCTCTTATCCTAAGGAAGGTCTGATACCTAGTCAACATGAAATAAATACCTGCTGAATGCATAAATGGATGGATGATTAGCTCCGGTAAAGCAAATCAGGTTATGAGTAGGTTTTATTTTTTATTAGCATTTGCTGTATTCCCTAAACAGTTATGTAAATAAACAATTAAAAGCCCAACAATTCAACAAGTGCCCATAATCCAATGCGGAAAGAAGAGAAGTAGGTAGAGGTATAAATGAAACAATTCCAGCCACAAGTTGACAACTGTTGAAATTGGGTGATGGAGATGTAGGAGTTCATTATATTATTCTCTCTACTTTGGTATATGCTTGGCATTTTTCATAATGAAGTTACATTTTAAAATGTGGGGGGGAATCTAAGTCACTGACTACAGGAAACTGTGTATCTTAGAGTAGGCAAACACATTATCACCCGTCTAGGATTATGGTTACCTTTCAAGTCTACAACAAGATTCAAATGCTATAGCTAGTTCCGAAAGGTAAGTAAGCTTCTTCAAGATGAAACCCCTACAGCATTAGATTGACCTTTTGTTGTTGTTGTTGCTGCTGCTGCTGGAAAAGCCCTTACAGTGTTTACAACCATCTGTTAAGAACAGGGTTTACTTTTCTCTGACCTAATCTGCCTCATCTGAGGTTTTATCTTGCACAGGGTACGCCCTCAATGTCTGCCACCTATTAATTATGTTTGTGCCATAGGGATACATTCTGTTAAGGCAGCAGCCTCAAAGGCTCTCCAACTCAGGTTTTTAGAAGAAAATGAAAAAATTCTGGATGAAAATCAATTTTAAATATTATTAAAGACAGCCATTTTTTCTTTAAATCCTGAAGTCGTGTCACTATTGATAAGGACTCTATGACTGTTTCTTTCAATAAAACATCACATGTTTTCATCTATAGACCACTTAACATTTTTTTTCCTCTTTAAGTTCTGGTTAAATTCAAGATTCTAGAAGAAAATATGTCAGAATTCTTACCTCTTCAGTTCCTAAAGCCTGAGGCTCACTGGCAGATCTGGCTGTTGAGAAAGCAGAGAGAAAAATGAATTTTTTAAAAGGAAAAATAACATGATACACAAGAGCTGGATGAGCAGAATGAATGAAGTTTCTGACACGAGGGTGGGTGGTAATGGCGGTGTAGTTATAAGGGCAGAAGGTCTCACAGGTTTACGTTTCAGAGCCTAGAAATGAACCTTTTATTAACTCTTTTCCTTTTAAGAAATAGATTTGTGAAATTGGAGTCCCTTTCTTTGTGAAATCCCCTAGCGTGCAAGAAAACACGAAAACACAAAGCACCCACTTAGGAAACTAGACGAAGCAGAGTTCTTGGTGGGAGAGGCTGTATACCAATGGAATGAATAAGAACCATCTTTCCTTCTGACCTAACCTAATTTGCTCCGAGCAGGACCAAAGCAGCAGAGACCAACACAGTCTTGTTCCAGGTATTAGGGACAGAGTTTGAGTGCATACAGTTTGTGTGTATCTGGCCCTTTAGGAGGGTGGAGAGGACACGTTGGTGGTTATAAGAGTATCTTTGGCACCCAAAGCTTCAAAAGGCTGTTTGGAAGTAGAAGACACCTATGCCCTTAGCCACTGATGACCTCTGTGGCTATCGAGCAGAGGTGGCCTACTTTTGGCCAGTGCCGAGTGTGGTTCCTACGGGAGAAAGTTCCTGCGTAGATGAGCTTCTTTATTCCTGAAAAGCTTTACAGCGCTCAGCTCAAAGGGAATTGCTAAAGCCTCAAGGAACACTTTCCCATTCCTATTTTGCTGTGTCTGAGAACAAAGAGATATCTCACATCTAGAATATTATGAATGAGGGTGGAACTCAGATTCACAAGGGGTTCTAGGACCCAGTGAACATCAGTATCTCCAGAGGCCTCACATTACTTGAGACTGGCATGTTTGCTACAATGTCAACCCAACCAGTTATATTCCCAGACTACCATAGGGGCCATACATTTTTAAATGGGCTAAAGTTATTAGAAAACCATTATCTCATGATTAATGACAGCAAAAAGGAGGAAAAAAAAAAAAAAGCCAAGGGCTAAAAACAACTTATTTTCAGAGAATGAACCCTAGAGTAACAAAGACTAGGTGCGACACGCAAAATAAGCCTGTTCAAGGGGGTTCTGGACCCGGCACTCATTTGTTATTGGTGATAGAGGAAGCTGGCACAACTTCTCTCGAAAGCCGTCTGTTCCTGTTTATCAAGAGACCCAAATATGCTCTCAGTCATTGTTTTAGTGATGCCACTCCATGACTTTAACCAAAACAAACCCAAAATGTGGACAAAGAAGAATTATCAAGGTGTTAGAAATAGCCTAAATATCAATAATTCAACCTATTCAGTAAAACAGAAACTCCACATGATAAAATTTTAAAACAACAAATACAAGAAATTTAAATGGGCCAGGTGCAGTGGCTCACGTCTGTAATCCCAGCACTTTGGGAAGCCAAGGAGGGAGGAACACTTGTGTCCGGGAGTTCGAGACCAGCCTGGGCAACATAGCGAGACATGTTCTCTACAAAAAAAGTCAAAAGTTAGCCAGGCATGTCGACGCACACCTGTGGTCCCAGCTACTTGGAAGGCTGAGGTGGGAGGATAGCTTGAGCCCAGGAGAGTGAGGCTGTAGTGAGCCATAATCATGCTACTGTACTCTAGTCTGGGTGACAGAGTGAGATGCTGTCTCAAAAAAGGAAAAAAGCTTTAAATGATGAAAAAATGCATTTTATATTCTCTTTTTACTTAACTTTATTTTAAAATTAATAAATACTGTTACTTTAAAAAGTAACTTAAAATAAGGTTACTTTATTATGAAGTAAAAAGAATATAAAATGCATTTTTGTCATTTAAATTTTAAAGTAAAAATATAAAATATTACATATAGTGTGAACAATTTTCTAATATACATATTTACATATATTAATATTTTTAAGATATATATTTTCTATGTCAATATATTTTTCTAATATATACATACTAACATATATTATATACATACATATATATGTTGTATTATATAACACATTTTCTAGTATAATTATACACAGTATCTTTCTAATACATAAAGACTAGAAGAAAATACATCAAAATATAAACAATATGTTTCCTCTGTTCAGTAGAGTAACCAAAGTGGCAGAAATTGCTAGATATACCCCAACATCTGCTCTTGTCTTCTTCCATGGTTTTAATAGAATTCTAAGCTAAGCACCTACATATCAATAATAGTTACCTTCCCCAACCTCCCTTGCTGCTAGGTATGTGGCCATGTGACAAAATTCACTGGTACAGCATCAAAAGTGGTATGTGTAACTTCTGGGTCAGAGCTTCCCCTTCTAACTTCTTCCATCCTGCCCGTTATAGCAGAGCCTTTATGGCAAGCCACATTAGATGATGAAAGTGAGAGAAACCTCATAGGAATGATAGAACAACAGGATAGAAGGAGGCTGGGTTCCTGCATGATCTTGTGGAGCATAGCTACCTTGCCAGTCCTGGGCCATCCACATCTGGATTGTCACATTAAAAAGAAGTAACTTCTAACTTATGTTAGCCACTGTGAACTCAGGCCTCTGTTACATGTAGTTCAACTAACAATTTAATTAATAGATGGGGCCATTTTTATTTTTTCTTTCAAATTTTCAATAATTTCCACATTTTTCAATAATCAGTATGAATTACTTTGCTGATCCGAAAAAAACTAAGTTTTGTTTACTAATTTTAAGAAAATTAAACATAGTATAAAGTTTGGGCAACATGTGCCTTCTTTCCACATAGGAGAGGAAAAACGAAATCTATAGTTTAAAAAGTTCTGCTTTAAAATCTGATTGAAGCATACTCTAAGCAGTAAAACTTTAGTCAATGCATTACAGAGGATACCCAGACTTTTTTTTTTTTTTTGAGATAGGGTCTTGCTCTGTCACCCAGGCTGGAATGCAGTGGTGTGAACGTGGCTCACTGCAGCCTCAACTTCCTGGGCTCAAGCAACCCTCCTGCATCAGCCTCCCAAGTAGTAGCTGGGACCACAGGTGCACACCACAACGTCCAGCTAATTTTTTTTTTTATTTTCTATAGAGACAGGTGTCTCTACATTGCCCAAGCTGGTCTCAAACTCAGGAGTCAAGCAATCCTCCTGCCTCACCCTCCCAAAGTGCTGAGAGTACAGGCATGAGCCAATACACCCAGCCAGACTTTTTTTTTCTTCTTTTTTTTGAGATGAAGTTTCGCTCTGTCACCCAGGCTGGAGTGCAGTGGTGTGATCTCGGCTCACTGCAACCTCCTCCTCCCAGGTTCACGCCATTCTCCTGCCTCAGCCTCCCAAGTAGCTGGAAGTACAGGCGCCCGCCACCACATCCGGCTAATTTTTTGTATTTTTAGTAGAGACAGGGTTTCACTGTGTTAGCCAGGATGGTCTTGATCTCCTGACCTCGTGATCCGCCCACCTCGGCCTCCCAAAGTGCTGGGATTTCAGGCGTGAGTCACAGTACCTGGCCCCAGACTTCTTAAAGTGAATTTAGAAACAGTCTTCAAAACAGATTTGTGTGTACACTCATACCTTTAATTTAAGGGTGCTGTTGGTTCTTCACATGGAATCATACTGGATTTCTCCTACAGTAATTCCACTGGCCCATGAATTTGGTTGACTGTCCATCAACCAAGTGTATGCTTTGATTTTATTTTCCCTTGGAGTAGTAATAGATTTGGCAGAGCTCACATAACCTTCCTGGTCTCCTTTGTGTCCCACAGGTCTGCATTATAAGATGACTGTCCAAGATAAAGGAGTCATACCTAGTCCATAAAATAGAGAAACGATATCTTGCCTACTTGGGAATCAGATCTGAAACAATGGCCTCATTAAAACCAGCCTCTAACCATATTAGAATAATATGCTGAGATCATTTAAACCTGTAATAATGTTCATCAGCAGCATTTGGTGCCTTTTAGAGGATCATTAAAACCTTGTGCAGAGGCACACAAGACACTCCACAAGGTTGACCTTAGAGACTTACATGAAGTCATATATCAGAGAAAGAAACTATTTTCCCCAAGAGAATGCCAAATGATCCTTTTCTCCCTTGTGAACCACAATATCCAACACTAATATGACTAACCTATATTCAATAACAAAGGCAGGATGCCAGGGTTTCTTCACTTCCCTCTCAGAATGACTGTGCCAGTACATTCTTGAGAAACCCCTTCACTCTCTCCTGCAGTAGGCAAATTGAAGCTAATAGTCAAAGCTCTGAATTCTGTTTCTCTCCCCCTCTTGCCTTTGCAGGAACATAAGCAAGCCAACTCAACAGGCCTAATTACCATGGTAACAACATGCACCGTGATTATGAGTGTGTTTGTTTTTTAAAATGACTCACAGATTGTTCCCCCAGAAGCCCCAGACACACAGGTTTCTGGCTGGTTTATAAAATCCATCTGAAGTTTTCTTGCACATATCTTGTGCCTATTATCATAACTGGTGTGATGAAGAGAGATTCATCAAATATGCCTTTCTCCTTAAGGATGAAAAAACCCATTTTGTTCCTTAAACACTCCAAGATTAATCAATTTAAACCTCAGGTTTATAATGAAATTAATTTGAGTTTGTACACTGGAGATAATTAATCTGTTCCTAATTTAAATAATTAAGGTATTTCATAATGTGGTTTTAGAGACCCAAATGAAATAATCAGGTGAAATAAACTCAGTGAAAAATATAAAATAAAACAGTCTAAATCTACAGTATTTCATAATGTGGTTTTAGAGACCCAAATGAAATAATCGGGTGAAATAAACTTAGTGAAAAATATAAAATAAAAGTCTAAATCTATGGGTACATGACCACATGTAAAGTGTTACAAAAGAATAGATGTCAGTCTTAATACCAAGACGTTTTCAAACAAATCTACAAAACAACAGCATTTATTTTAAAAATGCAAACATGAAAGAGTCCAGACATTTGGAGAACTGTGGACTACTTCCACTCATCTATTCAATAAATATCATTTTAGACCCTCTATGTACTAAGCACCATTGTTTATAACTGGAACATCACAATAGGGCTTAGGGAAGACTATTTTCTCACGGGAGGCAAAGGCCATGGGCATGGCTCAGTGCATTATCTTCTCTTAGGGAGCTCCTTTGCTTCACAAGGCACCATTCTGGCTAAGGTTATCAGTGAGAGGGAACATTACCTAATGATTATACCAGGCCTGGAGTTCAGAGTCCTAACATCGGCATCACAGTGGACTCCCTCAAAACAAATAAAACATATATATGCTAGTAATTTTAATATGTTGATTTCTTCTGTGTGAAGTGGAAATAAACCCTATTTTAAAAGAAATTTAAATGGAATTTATATAAATCTATTTCACTTAAATCCCTTGATGCTAACATATAATACATTACACACACACACACACACACACACACACAGACACACACACAAAATAGTCATTTAAAATTACTATATTCAAATATCTACTGTACTGTAACCAATAATATATTTTTTTCTCTAGAGTTTGAAGGGCAAACCAGATTGTTTCAATCCGTATAGGCTAGGTTATATTGTGGCAACAACTCAAAAACTCTCTGGCTTATTTGAGCAAAGCTTATTTCTCACTTTCTCTCCATGTCCACTGCGGTTTGGCAGAGATGATCTTTGTGTTGTCTTGACTGTTCGACCCAGGCTTAAGAGTGCAGAGACCACTTCTATCCTTCAACCATGGCACTCACATGCTGGTTCTGATGGCTTCTTCCAGGAAGTGACACACCTCACTTCTGTTCACTTCACCCACCAAGGCAAAGTATGTGGTCACACCTAACCAAAGCAGACTGGGAAGTGGAAGCCTATCCTGAGTTGAAAAGGAAAACTGGAGATATTGATAGCCAAGCACATGGATTCCTGAACAAATAGCACAAACCCAGACTAACACTTCATGAAGTCAAAACGACATCCGACGATAATAGGCTTCCTTCGGGGATGCCTTATTCCAAGGTCTGAGCACCTATGATTAATGTTGGGTCATAGCAATCATTTCTGCAGAATTTGGTGCAAATCCCTTGGATAGAATAAAAGATAGTCTACTGCAGACTTGTGGTGACAATAACTTATACTAATAATAGATTCATTTTGAATAATTACGTTACAATTCAGGCACCTTGCTAAGTAAACATTTCACATTTATTATGTAATTTTCTCCTGACAGTTTTGTGAAGTAGATATCATCTTATTTCCCATTTTATAGATGAAGAAGCTGAGGCATAGGAAGCTTAGGAAACTTGCCCAAGTAATTCTGACTCTAAACCAATATCCTTTAACTACTACGCTCTCCTACGTGCTATCTTTGAATGTTACTTTTCCACACTTCAGTATTTTATGATTATTTTAAGATGAATAAGACTAGTTGGACTATATATATATATATATATATATATATATTTTTTTTTTTTTTTTTTTTGCCTAGGACTTTTCACCTCTACTTAAATTTTTCTTATTTTAATTTTAAAAGTCATAAAACTATTTAATATCAACTTTTTCCAAAGAAAAAATAAAAATGTCAGTGAAATGTCTTAATGCCCATATACAGCAATGTTCCCTAAACACAACCATCATTCATGAGGTTTAAAAAAATGGCAAAGGATCAATTAGTTTTCCTAAATAAAGCCTCTATAATGAAAGAAAATGAAAGTGAGGGTTTTTTTCGGTTTAAATTTTTTCACAATTTTTCTTATATGGTTCTAATATATAAGATATATATATATATCAGATAAATACTCTCCTTAAACAGAGCTCTGTTGGCAAAGTCTAGAATTAACTTACTTTCCTGTCTAAAAATGCAAATCTAAGAGTAGGAAGCACTCCATCATTTATTTTAAAAAGTACTCCTACCATTAATGCTTAGTCTGTTATGATGAACATGCACAGAAATACACCTTAGAGACAAGTAGTCAAAACACTGTAATGACAGCAGTTCCACTGAAATTTCCCTTTTTCACTATTGCTGCTTCACATGCATAGCCTCTGAAATATAATGCCAAAGTAGGAGGTAGCAACCATAAAGAGACTGTAACAATAATGGAACTGTATATGCTGCCTCCGGAGCTGGAAAGTGGAAACTATTTTCTAAATAACTCATAATCAGAAATTCCAGAGATGATCCATTCTTCTTTACAAGTACTGTAGTCAACAAAATACCTACCTCTCTAGAGAAAACAAGGTTTTCATTTAAGTTTGACAGATACTATACACAGAACACTTGGCGTCTCTAGCTCATTACTTGGCCCAGGGTAGATTTTTACGTAGACCAAATTGATTTAAATGACCAGTCAGGAAAATTCAATTTAATTATATATATATATATATATTTTATAATGCAGAAATGCAGGGCTGGTTGTCTAAATTAAATGGCATTCTTATTGCTTTATAGGACCTGATGTATTTCCTTCTGGAATATTTTGTTTAGGAGGTTATTCTTCACTTTGCCTAGCTTCCTCCAGTCTGTGTTTTTTGCCAGGATTCTTCCTCTGGCCTACCTGGATCATTGCTAAAAACAAAAACAAGTTTTTAAAAAATATATATATTTTCTTTTGGGTTCAAGGGTACATGTATAGGTTTGTTATATAGCCAAAAACAAGGCTTTTGTTCGTGTTTTTCTCAAAAGGAAATGCGTGGAAACTCTGTTCAATTCAATGTTGTATGATATTGCTCAGTTATTTAAGCTTTTTAGCCTTGATATCTTCACTTATAAAATGGGAATAATAATAGTGGCCAACTCTATTGACTGTCTACCCACTAACCCCCTCTTCCTTGCTAACAGAACCAGACTCTTCTGCTGGGGTTTGATGACTTTGTTTTTCAGAGGCTGGGCTGCTCCATGGCCTCAGGAGGAAACTCTTAAATTAGCCAATCACAGTGGTTCTGTCTGCCTACTTACTCATCCATAGAGCATGTGAGTTGTGAGGGGAAATTCCACTGGACACAGATTTTCTGTGACTTTAAGAAGCGCCATGGCAGGGCAAGGTAGCTCGGGCCTGTAATCCCAGCACTTTGGGAGGCCGAAGTGGGTGGATCTGTTGTGCTCAGGAGTTCAAGACCAGTCAGGGTAACACGGTGAAACCCCATCTCTACTAAAATACAAAAATTAGCTGGGCATGGTGGCACGCACCTGTGGTCCCAGCTACTCAGGAGGCTGAGGTGAAAGGATCAGCCCTCCCACTGCAGGCTGAGGCTGCAGTGAGTCATGATCATGCCACTGCACCCCAGCCCGGGCAACAGAGCGAGACCCTGTCTCAACAAACCAAAAAGAGCCACATAACAAATCAGCCGCCCCTTGATATGCCTCTACGTATGAAATATGCCTTTCATTCCAAAATTGTAGCAGCCATGTCCACACCGTGACGGGAAATCAACCTGCTGAAGGTGTCACAGTAGGAGGAAGGGAAGAATCCAGATTGCTAAAGACATTATCCAGCTACCACATAAGTAACTCTGAAGCTACCCTCCTTTCAGAGGTCTTGGGATCAATTTCCTATTGTTTACACCATTTTTGTAGGGCATTCCTTTACCAGCAGCCAGAAATATCCTGATAGAAAAATAGTGGCCTTATTTCATAGGGTTATTTTAAAAACTAGCTAAAACAGTATAAAGTATCCAGCACAAACTGAATGCTTAATAAATGCTCATTCTCAACTTAATTCTTGACATATGTTCATCTTCACTTATTCAAACTAGTTAATGCTTTCTTTACTCTGTGTGGTCTGAATGACTCCTCTAGGAGGTCTTCCCTGGTTCCCCAAAACAGAATTAAGGGCAGAAGTGATTGCTTTCTCCTCTTTATTCAGATAAAGATAATATCAGGTACCTAAGGTTATTTTAAACAATAAGAACAGTATTTAATTCAGACAAGTAATGTAGTGCTGATTGCAGTATAGAACAAAAAAATGTAATAAACAGAGTAGTCTTCCTGACTGTGTAAATCAATTTGAACTAAATAAAATCCAACCCAGATCAAGTAATCAACACAGCAGCCAAATGTTCTGCATTTGGAGTCCACAAAGTTTATTGAAAAGCTGCTTTCTGTAGGGAAAAGACATATTTTGTAGATTACAGTACATGCATGTGAAGGACACATGTCCTCTGAAATTTCAACTGATCCTTATTACAGAAAGGCACCTGCACCTTCTGCTCAAAACCTTCTCCACAAGCCCCCTTCACCCCAATATCTTTACATGGCTGACTCCTCAGCATCGTTTTGTTCTCAACTCAAATGTCACCTTTTCAGAGAGACCCTTCAGGGATTACTCAATGAAGTAATCTCCCAATTACCCCTGCCAGCATAGGCACAGTCCCCACCGTTCAATCTGTTTCTACTTCAATCCATCAAAGCACTCACTGCTACTTGATATTTTATTTTATTGTAAGTCATTTCTGTCAATGGGTTCCAATCCTGGTTGATTCTGATTTAATTACTCTGTGGTGAGGTTGGGACATAGATTTTTTTTTCAAAGTACCCACTCAGTGATTTCTAACATGCAGTTAGATTTAAAAACCACTGGTTTCTGTGTTTATTGAATCTCTCCCAATTCTCGAATGGAAGTTTCAAGAAAACAACTGGACAGTTTTGTTCATCCTAATCTCCCTGGCATCTTGAAGAGCACGTGGTACACTGCAGACGTTAAGACTTAGAACAGATGGACTAATTGTATTGTAATTATATTTCTGTATTTGTCTGTTTTCCCCACGAGTCTGTGAGCTCTTAGAGGACAAGTACTATATCTAACCCACTCTGCATCAAAAACTGAGTCACTCAAGAATGTTCACTAAATAAATGAATGATAAACAAACTGCATTTTGTGGTATAAGGAAGACAAAGATGAAACCAAATGTGACCGCTGTCCTCAAAGAGATTGGAGTGTGGTCAAAAAAAAAAAAAAATGCAGATTGCTGTTATACACACTAGAATGAGCTAGATGCTGTGATGAAAGAACAAAAGATTTCAGAGGAGGCATTGTTTTCTATTGGGGAAAAAAGGGAAGAAACCAAGGGAGGCTTCATGAAAGAGGCAGCATTTGAACTGAGCTTTACAGGACAGATGGAATTTGGTTATTCAGAGAAGTAAGACTGTGGGGAAGAAGTATGGAAGGGGAAGCAGGAACTAACCTATCCCAGGCAGAGAGAAAAGAACTCAAAAAACAAGTCAGCCCAGCTGGAGGTGAGGAGGGCCTGAACTAAGACACTGCCGATAAACATGGAAAAGAGTCAGTATGAAGATATTTTCCCAATCACAATTGCAAAGGGCTATACAACTTCCTGCAACTAGGGGTGCTTGCTGAGGAAAATAGTGAAGTTGAATTATCATAACTGAGGTAATGAGAAATGGGGTATCATTAACAGTTACAAAATCAGGTGAGGAGCTGGTTTTGAGGAGTGGGAAAGGTGATGGTGAGCACGGTTTTGGACATGTGAGTTTCAATTTCTGTGGGTTGGATGTTCTGGTGAATTTGCAGGCAGCTTGCTGTGCAAGCTGAGAGAGGAGGTGAGAGATCAGGATGCTTAATCAGATTTGGGACTGACCCACACAGAAACAATGACTGAAATCACAGGACAGAATTTGATTAAGGGAGAGGGAGAAATTAAATGGTCAAAGACTCGTATCTTGAGAACACTCATATTTGGGGACAGGAACTGAAGTTAGTGAAGTTGGAGCCCTCAGAGAGGTAGGAGGAAATTTGTTTCATCTACTTCTTAATTACTCTGTGTGAGTATGGAAAAACTGAGCATGTTTACAGGCAAAGAGGAAAGGACCAAGAAAGAGAAGAAACTAAATATGTAGGACAGAATTATTGTCACAACATGATCCCTTAGAAAGTAAAAGGGAATGGTATAGAGAGTCCAAGTAGAGGGTTTACTCTTGGCTTGAAGGAAAGACGGTGTTAATTTGACTTAGGAAGAAGAGGAGAATGAATGATGTGAATGATGCAGATGTTTCTGTCCCCCTACATATTCATATGTAGGAACCTGATCCCCAATGCAATGGTATTAGGACGTGAGGCCACCTTTGGAAGTGATTAGGTCATGAGTATGGACTCCCATGCATGGGATTAGTGCCCTTATAAGAGAGACCGGAGGGAGCCAGCTGGCCCCTTTTGCCACGTGGGGACACACAGAAAGTGATGTCCATGGCCTTTGCCAGACATCAAATCTGCCAGCACCTTGATCTTGGACTTTCCAGCCCACAGAAGTGTTAAAAAAAAAAAAAAAAAAAAAAGATTTCTATTGTTTCTGGGTTACCTCTTCTTTGGTAATTTGTGACAGCAATTCAAATGAACTAAAATAAAGGAAAACATGGGGGAAATTTTGAGGTGGTAAGAATGAGGTTGAGGAAGTCTGTAATATGTGCCTTCTCAGAAAGACAAAAGGTGAGGTCACTTCTAATGAATAAAGGCAGTAGGGACTTGGTTGAATGGTTTCCATTGAAAATGCACAGCAGAGAGTGAAAAGTGAACTACAAAAGGAAGAAGGAAGGAATTTTGAAAGAACAGCAATGGCCCTCGGAGATGCAGTGAATCTGAAGTAGAACCAGTCAGCCCAGTTTTCAGCCCCTCTCCTCTACCTCTGAGTGCTGGGTTCTGGGAAAAGGATCAGGGGAATGCCTGACCCCACACCCGGGCTGGCCAGGGAGCAAAGGAAGGCCAGGGAACAGGGAAGAAGTGGTCAAGAGACTGGTTTTTCAAAGCCTTTTCATTAACAGCTTGACTGTTTACACATATTTGCCAAGAGATAAAGGGGCTGATCCTGTCTTATCTTGAGCCTCTGTATACAGTGGTACTACTTCTAAGAAACATGTTATCACTAAAGTTTGAGAATTGAGCTCCCTTTTTTATTTTCAGTGTTTAATGAAGTCCTCTAGAGATTGTCTGAACATTGACTCCCACTAAATACAACTTGTTGTCTTTAACATAAGAATTTTCAAGAACCATATATTTACAGATATCTCTAATACTCTTACCTGAAAATTTAAATCTCTATTCCACAGTGGCAGCCTTTACACCTGAACAAGTGTGTACACAGAAACTCCATATTTATATAGGGTACTAAATGTAAACAGTCTACTCTTTTTTTTTTAAACAAAATATTTTAGTCTTACAAACAATTTTAAATGTGATAACGTATAAAGACTTTGCTCTAATATGGAGGTAAGTGAAATGGAGTTTTAACTGGGAGGTAAAGAATTAATGAACTGTGCAACTCTAAATTCCAGGCCTATTTTATTATCCCTTATGAAGAGGTCGATATAGGCTGGGTCAGCCTCAGATCATTTTTAGCTCTACCATTCTAGCATGTCCTAGGCCAGGGACTAAGTCCTTCATAAAATTTGCATTATATTTTTAATTGAAAAATAATAATTGTGTATATTTATGGGGTACAATGTGATGTTTTGAGACACGTATACATTGTGATGATCAAATCAGGCTAATTAACATAGTCATCATCTTGGGGGTGAGGGTGGGAGGGTGGAGACTAAATCTTAACACAGCTCTGCAACTCTCCTCTCCCCCCCAGATCTAGTAAAGCCAGGCACCTGGGTTCTCCCAGTAATTGTAGAATGAATAGATGTGCATATTAAATAAAATTAGGGGTCATTATTTGCAAACTTCCCCCCACCCCGACCCCCAGCACATGGACAAAGTGCATTACAGAAAGTTAACATTAATTATTCAGGAGCTCTTCAAACCGTGTAAGGTCAATATCTGCCCCCACACCATAAAGCTAAGATATTGTTGCTATTCAGTAGGGTCCCTGCTAATTGTTCTGCCCAACTCTCCTCAGCCTCACCATACCCTGCCTCACCAGTTTAAGGATAAGGAGTAAAATCTGTCATGGAAAAGGAAACAGAGGATTTATTATTTTTAAAAGTGAAATTTTGGTTAGCATCACATTTCATTAGTAGAAACTTGTTGTCTCAGAAACCCATTGTATTGTTTAACTACCATAGCCCCTCCCCACAAGTTAATGCTCCCCATTATAAAGGATTTGAGAGCAATTTAGTACTTTAATTTCTCCCCTCCCTTTCTGACCATGTACCTATTGAGCATTTTTCTCTGCTGAATGAGAGGGGACCAGAAAAGCACTGAAGAAACAGCTCTCCAGTGCCTCCGTAGTGGTAGCCTGGTCTAAGACTTGACCAGCAGAATCACTGGTGTGACTGTCTACAATAAAGGTTTGAATTTCACTATCAGGTTCTGGACATCACCAACTAGCAGAAACTAGGCACATTTTCTTACCCTCTCCTTTTGATTTCAAATGTTACTTTTGAGAGAAGTATTTTATCTGGGCAGGGATAATACTGTTGTATAAAGGACGTTAAATACAAAGATTATGATTATGATCTAATGACACGTTAAGTTAAAAGATCCCACCATTTGAAAATGTCTCCTTGAAAATCTGACTAAAAATTGGCAAAGATTCTCAACACAGTATTTCTGGGGAAAAACATAAGCAAGGAATATGAATAGACATTTTTCTAAGAAGATGTACAAATGGCCAATAAGCACAAGAAAAGATGCTCAACATCACTAATGATTAGGGAAATGCTAATCAAAACCACAAAGAGATACCACTTCATACCTCTTTGATAATGGCTGTTATCAAAATCATAAATAAAAAGTAAATATTGATGAGAATGTGGAGAAAATGGAATCCTTGTTCATTGCTGGTGGGAATGTAAAATAGTGCAGCTGCTATGGAAAACAGTATGGCAGTTCCTCAAAAAATTAAATATATAATTACTATGTCTCATCAATTTCACTTCTGGGTTCCCAAAAGAAGTAAAAGCAGGGACTCTAACAGATATTTGTACACCCGTGTTCATAGCAGTATTATTTACAATAGCCAAAATGTGGCCCTGGGGCCATCAAAAGAGAGTAAACAAAGTATTGTCTATACATTCAATGGAATATTATTCAACCTTAAAGAGGAAGAAAATTCTAGCACATGCTACAACATGGATCAATCTCAAAGACATTATGCTAAGTGTATTAAGCCAGTCACAAAAGGACAAATATTGTATGATTCTACTTATATGGGATACTTGGTCAAATTCATAGAGACAGAAGTAAAATGGGGGTTTCCAGGAGCTAAGGAGGGAAAGAGGAGGTATTGATAAAGGGGTATAGAATTTCAGTTTTGCAAGATAAAAACAGTTCTGTGGATGGACGGTGGTGATGAGAGCACATCAATATACTCGCTACCACAGAACTGCATACTTAAAAAAATAGTTAAAATGGGAAATGTTATGTTATGTATATTTTATCACTATAAAAAAAGTCTCCCTAAACCTGTGAGGCAGTGGTAAAGGCCAAGAATATGCTAACTTTTCCTTATGTCACCAAGGAAGAAAAAATAACATTTGAGTATCTTCTATGTAGAAAGCACTCACTTATCCACACACAAAAGCAAAAACAAAACAAAAGAAAAACTTTGATTATGTATTACTAGCCCTTCTTTACAATGAGGAAACTGAGGTTCCTAAGTTAATGTACCAAGTTAAGTAGTAAGAACCAGTGATAGGCTTCAAAGGCAGATCTGTCTGCCTCCAAAGCCTGTGTTCTTTTCACTCCACAGTGTTTTCTCCTACCCACAGAAGTCTTTTATGAACAGGCTTTCTACTTTGACTATACAGCTTTTAGACTTAAAAGTTGGGCTTGCTTTCTGAAGCAGGCTAAACAAAGTCAGTCAACCAAACATATTCACTACATGCCCACCATATGAGGCCCAAGGCTGGCCATGAAATAATGGAGTCATGTTTCCATTCAGCCATTGGCCATATGGCAGAAAAAAAAAAAATAGTACAATTAAAATTTCAGTGTTGGTCTACTCCTCAACAGCCAGTGAATACCCCAAGAAAAATCATTATGTCTTTCAATATTCCATATGGCCAGAATAAGTGGAAATAGTTTCATTTTACAGCATAGAAGCATATTCATCTTTTTGCTAAACATTCTACCATCATAGTTACTGATCTGCTGTTACTCACTAATGTTCTGCTTCAAGCTGGAATTTAACAATTAAGAAATGTTTTGTGCTGTGCAGAAAATAGGCACCTCTTAGTTGTTTTCAGAAAGACAGCAGGGCCCTCTTGACTCTACTATGCCCGTCGGGCAAGGTTTCATTTTCTTACTCATGTGTGAAACACACACAGAAGAGTAATGCAGATTGTCTGTGCCTCCCCAAACAAAGCAGGGTGTTGGCATTATCTAGTGAATACAGCCTGCAGAGGAGTAAGTACCAAAGGGTAAGCCTGTCCTCATCCATGCAGCTCAGGTTGCCAACTTTTTACTTCATTTCATGATGTACAGCTTGATTCTAGAACTCCACTGGGTCATTCTGGATCTAAGATCTACCCTAGGTCTCCTCTCTAAGAAGATGATCTTTACATAGTTCCCTTTAGGATGCAAATAGGAAGCCGAACTGCAAAATCCATGCCACGACTTGTTTTGCCCACAAGTTTGATTAAATTCAGTAAATCCTTCAAGGAGTTCCATGGTTTCAATACCAGCAGTACTTTGTCTCTTAGGCACGGTGCAGGTTTACTTTAATGAGCAAAAAACCTCCGAGAAATAGACATTTTTTTTCTTTAGTAGCTATGAAAGCTTCCCATCTCTCAAAATGTGCTGCTACTCCACAGATTTTGAGAAGCCATATCGATTTCATAAAGATAGCATTAAAAACAGCCCTATAGCTCTTCACAAGTGAGAATGATGATAAACGAGGAGATACATATATACATGCCCTCTCAACTAGCATATTTGGTATTTAAGAACCTATGTTTCAAGAATTTGTGAGTGTCAAAATATTGACATTTTTGTTATTTTTACTCCAATATAAGCAGTTTTTTCCTCTTTCTTTTGAAAAATTATCTCCTTTCATTATAGAAACTCTAGGAAAAAAAAACCCTTTTATCAATAACTACTTACTGCTTAACTGTACTTTCTGTTGAAGATTAAAAAAAATAGCTTAATTCTTTAAATCGTGCTACACCAGGGTATTAAACTCACCTATATATCCTGTCAGAGGAATCTCACAATCTCAGTTCTCATCTGCCAGACCTATTTAGTGTACTTTTACATATCATTCATAAATATGAACAAGCCATAGACCTAAGCTCTCATTAAGAACATTCTTGGCTCAAGAAAATCAAAGAATAAAAATCATGTTCTGGTTTTACTACTTCCGTCTATCTACAGCATATTCATGTAAGGAAAGAACCCAGCTGCACTTTTTTATTTTGTCCCTCACCGAGGCTAACATGCACCTTGACCTAGAGGTGAAGAAAACGCATATAAACATAAAATCCATACATATACTAGTATCTGATTCTGGACAAGTTACTGGCCTTAAACCCGCCACACTCCTTTGAACAAGGATGCAACTTTAGGATAAGACCTACTGGCAAATGATAGCTGTGCCTGAGGTTATCCTGAAAGCAGCTGCACAAGCTAAGGGAGGAAGACACTGTTTTTTTAATGGTAAATACTGCCCCTCACATACGCAATTCGAGCCTTTGTTGGCAAAATCTAAGTACAAAAGAATTTAACTCCCCCAAAAGCGAAATCACAGCCATTATTTTTGCAGATCAGAAGACATCCCAGTGCAATGTGTAAGAAAGAGAATGCAATTAATATTTTACACCACTTACTCCCCTAAAACAAGGGGACTGCAAGGCTCCGATGACCAGACCACGGCTTCACAGCCCCAGATGGATTTCGACTCAGCCCTGGTTTTCTTCCGAGAGAACTATACAAACAGCTTCTTGTATTTAGCATGTTGCCCTGTCGAGTCATCAAATCTAAGCACTGATGATGAGGTTTTTTTTAATCAAATGTGTCATAAATGTGGTCATTCTCAAAGACCCTTCCAAAAGAATCTAATCATTTCCCCTAGTCCTGAAGGGATGTCTTTATCATCCCTTAGAAATCGGACCTTAAAACCACAGGCGACGGTCATTTTTCTCAATTAAAAACGAGCAACATGGAAAACGTTTCCTTTACCTTAGCTCCCGAGGCTTGGTCAGAGGAGTGTGGTTTTCCCCTGTCTCCGGAGCTGATCTGTGCAGGCGAGCTCCGGTGCAGCCTAGCCCAGCCCAGCCCAGCCCAGCAGTAGTAGGAGTTGCCCACGGAGCGCAGCGGCAGCGTTGTGAGTATGTGTAGCGGCGGCTGCAGCCCAGGGACTAGTCCCCACCCAGCTTTGTCTTCAATCAACGTTCTCTCTACAGGAAGCAGCGCATCTCCCACTTCCTCCTCTTCTTGGTAGCTGTTAGCGGCTTGCTTCTTTTCCCTCTCATTTCCATTTCAGGGCTTACTCTGGTGGTTTTGTCTGCTCCTGGGCTGCTGACAGTGATTTGACTTTAATCCCCCTTCTCCCTTTGTTCAAGTCCCTCTGGTGCTGTCTGTTCCTTCCTTCCCCTTTTCTCATGGCCCCACCGTCACCTCCGCGACAGCTTCCACACACCGCTCAGTCGGCCCCCTTCCTGGCACACTGCCTGCTTTTTTAGCCTGAACTTGGCTTGTAGCTATTGTTGTTCTTGCTGTTGTTGTTGCTACTGCTGCTGCTGCTTTTTTGGGTCAACATCCCCTGGTCAGGTTCTGGCCCCCAAGATCCCACACCAGCCTCCACTATTCCTCCTGATTTACTGTGGTCCCCATCAAACCAGCTAGCTGGGAGCTTGCAGCTTGCAGCTTCTCACTGCAGCATTTTTCTCCGTGGCCAACATTTCAGATGCTTCATTCCTCCAAGGTCCCACTACCACTGAGATCTTACTTAACCCACATGCTCAGAAAAGAATGGCCTGATAAGTATTCTTATGGGGCACGGGAACTAAACCAAGTTTGGCGATGCTACCTATAGGCCTAACAGTGAGGACTATTTCCAAAAGATTCTCATAGATGGGAAGGAATGAGGTGGTGCTGAATGCTGCACATTCCCAACAGAGAAACTGAATATCCCTCTTCCCATCCCACACACACTAGCAGGGCTGAAAGGACACACGCGATCCTCCAGTCCCTTCCCTTCATCTTAGGAGGTAATACCATGGAACACACAAGGGTAGAAACTGCAAGCTGTTTGTCTGCCAGAATTTCAATCCAAGTTGCCATTAGTGACTGTATGAACTTGGGCAAATTATTTAACGTCTATGTGCCTCAGTTTCCTCATCTGCAAAATGTAGTTGATGATAGCCATGCTCTACAGTGGAAACCTGAGGATTAAATGAAATGGTATACAAAATGCTAATAGTTCTGGGGACATAGGGAGTATTCGGCACATAATAACTCTTATTATTTTTAGAGGACATTGGGCCTCACATTCAGTAAGTGATTTCGGCAGTCAGCAGCCAAACCCTCACCAGTACTTGGTTTTCCGATTCCTCACTATTAGTATGTTCGCAACTGAACCCGGATGCCTTAATAACAATTTATTCAATGTGTGAGTCATTCTCCCCCCAGTACTAACACAAGGTACTTTGGGGAAGCTACAGATTAAACATGAGATGGGGGAAGGGGAATCCTGTTCTAGTGTCCAGGCAACACTATGGAGCTAAAAACAACAACAAAAAATCACCTTTTCTCAGGAATCAGTGCCTGGAAAGCTAATCTTGCCAGGCAACAGTTAATTCCCCAACTCCTCCTTTTTAATCCAGTCTCGCCTTAATCCTCCAGCAAGTAAACTAACAGGAAATGTTAGAAATCTAGGACTGATGGAGATTAACTCACCAGGTGAGCCTTCCAAACACACCGTGGGGACCACAGCACATTAACCTAGAAGGTACAGAATTTAATTTCTGTGAAATGTTCTGAGACAGTCCCAAAACACCCTTTGTTTCGATTTGATGTTCCATGAACAGAGTTTGCTTATTTTTTCAAGGAAATCTTCCATCAAAAAGGACCCTGATGTCAACTCACTCAAACCTGAAAGCTACAAAATGGATTGATTTAAGATTGAAAATGAGCAACTACCTTCGATCCACCAGCAAATAGAATTGCAGTAGTGAGAGGACTGGGCATGAATCCACCAACATGTGAGTTACCTCCACACCAGGAACCCTGGTGCCAAAGGTTACCAGGAGCTTTTAAATGTAAATTTAAACATGCATGATGCCAAGCCTAAGAAAAATGAGAAGCATGTTATTAATGGTTGGAAACAAGACTATGGTTAATTTTAGACCAGTAGGTTCTGGCATTAACTCTAGATTCAAGTACAGTAATTTTTTGTGTCTTTTTGTTTCTAACTCACTCTCTCTCTCTCAACCATCAGAGAGTGGCTGGTATTTATATTTAAGCCTATATAGTAAAACCTCTTTCAAACAATAAAATCTCTAGGAATTTTGCCTGCTGCCTTCTAATCAGTTCTTCCATCTCTGGCCCTTATAAAACTCAGAGTAGGTTAATTGCCAGTGTTAGGAGGTGCCAACAAAACTCTATACAAAGCTAAAAACTAGATTTTAAGATCTCTCTCTCATTAATACCTCATTGCTTTTCAACTGATCCTAATAGCCTCTTTTTCAGGAGAGAAAAGTAAAGTGTGGGGGTATAACTTGGCCAGGATAGATTAATCCAGTTTAGAGCTCTTAACACAAGTTTGCATACCAAGTTTGCAAAGTGTTAATTTCTTAGGAAAATGACATCTCACCATTAATAGTTTATGCATCAATTGCTAACCATGAGCCTATCCCAGTACATTTTATCACTGGGTAAAACAAAAGTCTGTAAAATACTCTAACACTCATGCATGGCCGTATTTGCAGGCATTAATACTTTGTATTTCTTACATCTACTGGCAGCGGAGGTTGGGTAATGAAGAGGACATAATTTTGGCCTGATGTCTCTCCTATTTTATTGAGCTTTCTAGCTGGATGTTCCTTGGAGTTCTTATGTTTAATAATCCCCAGATTATATACTATACCTTCACCCAAAGCCTGTTCTTCTTTCTATATTCTCCATTTCATTTAATGAGGAATACAAACCATTTGCCCACATCAGGAATATAAGAATAACCACCAAATCTTTTATCTTTGTTATCCCAATCTGACTTAAAGTTCTTCATCCTTTCATTCTCACCACCAAACTATCTCCTTGCCCAAACTCCTCCTCTCTCTTCCTCTTGCCACTGTCTTATTTCACAAATGCTTTGTGTTTTTCTGTGCAATTACAATACTTTCTACTTTGTCCTCCGACCTCCAGTTTCTCTTCAAAGCCATCCCCACCAGAAATACATTGCTGAGATGGAGAGTTGATCAAATCACTTTCCTACTATAATACTTCAGTATCTCCCCTCTGGGTTGCTCACAGGATGTATGCCTTAATTCCTCTGCATGGCATACAAAGCCTTCTGTGATGTCACCTGTCCACATTCTCCCTTAGTGCCTGTTGCAGCCTTATGTGCTACAGCCTTCACAGCAGGTTCCTGAAGGGGCTGTGCTGTTTTCTCCCTGCATCTTGGCACATGCTATTTCTGTCGCCAGAAATGCCCTATCCCTTCCTCTATTTTGCCTACTAGTAAACCCCTACTTACCCTTTAGGACTCAGCTTTTCTCAGAAGCCTTCCCTGACCGTGGAAACTAAGCAGGTGCTTCCTTTTCTGTAAGTGCGACAGGTGCCTTGCCTCTACTTCCATTTCAGCACTAAGGACATTATTTTCATGTTTTGTTAGATGTGCATCTCACCCCTCAGCATTTGGGTCCATTAAGGTTAAGTCCATGTTTGCTTATCACACAGTAGGTAGTCAACAGATGTTTGTATAATGAAAAGGTATCATTGGTAGAAATTCCATTTCTTTGAGTGAGGGGAGAAAAAGGAAGTCTCAAAAACGAGAAGTTGGTCATGGGGTAAGAAACAATAATTCCTCTCTCTCTATATATATATATTTTGCAAATTTTCTATAGAAATCCATGGCACATGCACAACAAATTCTTAATATTTGTTATATGGGCAAGCCTAAAAAATTCTAGGACAACTCCTAGTTCCATTTCTGCATTGAACTTCTTATAAAGAAGCATAATCTGGCAACAAAAAAGTAATTAGAAAATAAATATTAAGTCTGGGCTCAGTGGCTCATGCCTGTAATCCCAGCAATTTGGGAGACTGAGGCAGGCAGATCACTAGGTCAGGAGTTCGAGACCAGCCTGGCCAACACGGTGAAACCCCATCTCTACTAAAAATACAAAAATGAGCTGGGTGTAGTGGTGCACACCTGTAGTCCCAGCTACTCAGGAGGCTGAGGCAGGAGAATCACTTGAACCCAGGAGGCAGAGATTGCAGTAAGCCAAGATTTTGCCATTGCACTCTACCTGGGCAACAAAGCAAGACTCCACCTTGAACAACAACATCAATAAAGAAAATAAATATTAAAAAGAAAGCTATTTTTTATTTGTATCTTTGTAGGAACTTTAAAGAGACTGATGAATAAGCTAGAAACACTTCTCACATCCCCTTCTGCACTCTCAAATCTTTGCCACATCCCAACTGTCCCAGAGCATCTCATATGCCAAATCCCCAAACTCCCTAATCTCTCTGCAATGCTGTACACCTCCTTCTCTCTCCTCCCCCGCTATGCCCAGCTAGTTCTTTATTTTTTTATTTTTTTGAGACAGTCTTGCTGTGTCACCCAGGGTGGAGTGCAGTGGCACAATCTCAGCTCACTGCAACCTCCACCTCCCAGGTTCAAGGGATTCTCCTGCCTCAGCTTCCCGAGTAGCTGGAATTACAGGCGAGTGCCACCATGCCCAGCTAATTTTTGTATTTTTTGTAGAGATGGCATTTTGCTATGTTGCCCAGGCTGGTCTCGAATTCCTGACATCAGGTGATCCACCTGCCTCAGCCTCCCAAAGTGCTGGCATTACAGGCATGAGCCACCACACCCGGCCTAGTTATTTTTTGATTGACTTGCCTTCTCTGGCAGAGCCCACCCTATTTTTTCTTCCCTGTCTCAGCTTTGGTAGGTAGGTAGGTCAGTCGGTCTCTCTCTCTTTCTCTCTCTCTCTCTCTCTCTCTCTCTGTTTCCAATCAGAAAGGAGCCTATCAGAAAGGAGCCATCAGCTGTGCCAGCAAACCCACCCCTTGAGTGCATGTGTGGGCTGCAGGGAAGAAGGAAGAGTAAATGGGAACAAAAAGGTAAATCCATGTAGTCATAAATCTTGTCCACTCTTTTACATCGATGGTATATTTAATGGCTTACTTAATTGTTCAGCTGAATAGTAATCAAGAATAAGTAAATTATTGAGCTGTTATTTTATCACAGAAAAGCTAGAATTCCAGGCATTTCTTGGATCAGCTAAAGGGAACAGAAGCCTCTTTAAAGAGTTCTTCAAAAAGATATAATCATGATCTGATCTGTGTGTCACAGGATCATTCCCTACCCCCAGACATCTGAGCCTAAGCCCAGCTGTTGGGAGCCAAGAAGACTGAATCATATTTGGCTTGAAGAGAGTCAGGGGGTGGGTGGGCAGAACTAATCTTTCTGGAGAGAGAGTGGCTGGCCTTCACTAATGAAAAATGTCAGTCTCTGTCTCACGGCCCAGCATGAAAGCTAGTGGGACAAGGGACATGAAGAGTAATAGCCAACTCTTTCATCAGAGAGAAATGTGTTGGAACCATGAGTTCTCTTCTTTTGCTCTGGGCACAGCCAGTAGTGTGAAGCCCCCCAGATCCTTCTCTGATATTGCCTGAAATGTCACACACATAATACATGTGTGTGTTGAATATATACACTCCTGGGGAGGCTATCGGTGATGAATGAGTTAAAGATGCTTGCTTTCCTAATCCTTCATGAGAAAACAAACACAAATGTTGATGAGGAGAGGAAGGGGATGGGTAAGGAGGCCAAGAGTAGATGGAAGTTGAAGAAGGGGGCTGGAGGAGGGCTAACCATGAAGCCTGAGGTCTTACTGAAGAGGACAGTAGCACAGAGGGACACAGGCAGGGAGAAGGCAAAAGACAGGAGGGAGACAGAAGTAGAGTTGGAAGTAGGTAAGAAAGAGCCATGGCCAGCCTGGTGCGGTGGCTCATGCCTGTAATCCCAGCACCTTGGGAGGCCGAGGCAGGAGGATCACTTGAGTTCAGGAGTTCAAGACCAGCCTGGCCAACATGGCGAAACCCCATTTTTTACTAAAAGTACAAAAATTAGCCAGGCGTGGTGGCAGGTGCCTGTAATCCCAGCTACTCGGGAGGCTCAGGCAGAAAAATCACTTGCAACCCTGCCGTGAGCCGAGATAGCGCCACTGTACTCCAACCTGGGCAACAAAGCAAGACTCCACCTAAAAAATAAATAAATAAAAACAAATAAAAAATTTTTAAAAGAGTCATGGAGGCCTTGCTGTGGATACAAACGGTTTTGCCCAGAGAGAGTTTGACCACGCTACTAGGAACAAGGGCTCCACACTCCCCAAACCAGGGCTGCCTTATATGTTTCTGAAGTTCTGGTCTTCCCATAAGCAGAAACTGTTCCAAACCCCAGCAAAAGTTGGAGCTGGGCTATTGATTGGGGTCAGGTGAAATAATTTAAACCAAATGTGTTACTACCATAAAAACAGAAACAGTGATTCTGCGAAGTAAAACTTGTTGCTTCCAAAAAGTCCCTGAAGATCAATATAGATATTCAGGGACAGGACGGGCATGGTGGCTTATGTCTGTAATCCCAGCACTTTGGGAGGCCAAGGCAGGCGGATCACCTGAGGTCAGGAGTTTGAGACCAGCCTGGCCAACACGGTGAAACCCCATCTCTACCAAAAATACAAAAATTAGCCAGGCATGGTGGTGCACGCCTACTCGGGAGGCTGGGGCAGGAAAATCACTTGAGCCTGGGAGGCAGAGGTTGCAGTAAGCCAAGATAGTGCCACTGCACTCCAGCCTGGGCAACAGAGTGAGATTCTGTCCCAAAAAAATAAATAAATAAATAGAGAAGAAAAAGAAATTCAGGGACAACAGGAAACAGGCAAGAAGATCAAGAAGAGGGAGTCTGCAGTGAAGTGTGACAGAGGTTAGAGAACACTGTGCACCCACAAAGCCTTGGAAAAATAGCCCTTTAAAAGGAATGTCAGAATTAAAGGATACAAATCTGCAAGATTAATATCACACATGTAAATCATTTTGAAGTATCTTGAAAGAAAAGCTATACAATAATAACTCCAATAATTTATAGGCAAGGCAGAAAGGCAAGACTCAGTTTTTCTGTGCCAAAAATGTAGACTAGACAGCGTGATCTATTTTGTCAGTAAATAGGTTGGCAAGAGAGGATAGGGAATTAAAGGAGCTGTTTAAAGGCATTTTTCTTTGTGTCTTTGTTGATTTCTCTACTGGAAGGGGTTTTCATAAATTTACTTGTGACCTTGCTTGGCTCCCCTGCCTCTATTCTGTACCTAAGTTTTCAGGTTCTCATTTTGAATTTTCTATGACAGAATTTCACGAACAGAACCACAGCAGTGGAGGGAACTATGGCTTGTGAATGTGTCCCTTCCATCAGAGTCCACTAGAGTGGGATCACTAGACCTGCCACTCCCTGAGGGCAAGGGCTGGGTCTCACATCTCTGCATCTTCAGCACCTACCTTGCACAGCACTTGGCACATTGCATGCACTCAGTATTTGTTTGTTAACTTTAACTGAATATAAACAGTTAGATCCTGTGGAAGACAGTTATGACCACTACTGACCATTTTGAAAATACCAGAACATTTTATAAAATCAGCTAAAAATCTAAGAGAATGAGTGAATAACTACTAAGACTGCTTAAAATATTACCAAAAATGTCCCCAGAAATCAAAAAATGAGAAGAGGAGGTAGCAAGGGGGTAAATGTGATAGTGATTTTTGAAAAAGGAAAGACCGTGAAGTTACCGACCAAGTAATAACATTAAACCAGCAGGGGAAAAAAAAAAAAAAATCTGTCTTTACTCAGATGATAGTAAATCCCACTATATGTAGAAAACTCTTATGAAGCAAAGTGTTGTCAATTGATTGCTCTTCCGGCAAATCTGTGAACTCTGAAGGTGCATTTGCAGTAATGCAAAACACTGCTCACAAAATGTTGCTAAAATGATTTCCATTACTTTAGTAAGAAGTTATTCAGCATTCTTTAAGTATTACTTGTATGATTACACAGGGAAATTTCAACAGAGAAGAATTATGTAGTATAGAGTAAAATTGGAAGTCTCAAATTATTGACTTGGCAAAAATAATCTATAATTAAGATTCCTTAGCAAATTACTATTTTTGTGCAGTTTTATAACTCCCCTCCCTTGCCCGGACAAATTACCACTTCTTTATCCTGGTTATAGCTCTTATCACATTGTATTATCATTGCATGTTTACCTCTATCTTCAACCACATGTGAAATCCTAGAATTCACAGGTAATGTCTTACTCAGTCTTGTATCTCTAGTGCCTTGTCCAGTGCTCAGTGCATAGGACACAGTAGGTGTGCAATAAATCTTATTTGCATATCTCAATAAAGGCAAGAGCATGACAAGTAAGGTCCAGATATTCATTTTAGGAGGAGGGAGATAAGTCAAATTTCTGTAGGGCTGTTTTTATTTTTAAAATATTAACAAAGTCCTATAGTATCTGTTAGTCTGGCAAGTTTGTTCATTATACCTTATTGTTTATGATTTTATTTTCCAAAGAAAAGAGTGAGTTACATGTTCAAGATCAGTTATGGTCATTGATTCCTTCCTAGTTCAGAATATTGAAATTTACCCAGACCACAGCCAAGTCATTTATTTACTATTAAAATATTTATGTACATCCCTCACTGCTAAATTTTTACATCTGGAAAGTAGATTTGCATAAACTGAAAATTAACAGCATAATATGACTTAAGTAAATCCTGCCAAAATCCTGTCAACACACTTGGTGCAGAGCTGATATAAAAGTGGAAAAATGACATTACAGGCACCCTTATTTAAGGATTACATACAGCAATGCTTTTATATCTGAAAGACATGACAGCAGTAACCACAAATAACATAGACAAGAGAGAAAAAAGTTGTTCATGCCCCACAGCTGAGAAGGCACCACCAGAAAAAAGATAAGATTTTAAGGAATAAAGTGTTCAGAATGGATATATTTGCTTAATCTATTTATTAGTGAGACAGACTCCCATTTTATTATGGAATAACAGTCTAAGGAGACTCTTCAAAGACTCACCATCTATGACAATCATCAGATGGGAAAATAAAAACATCTTTCTACCCTTAAGTCTGTAGGAAGATAACAACTGTGTGCTTGATTAGGCAGGGTCTTGATGGTGCCTGATACACAGTAAGTGCTCACTAAGTCTTTGTCAAATGAGTAAATGAACTCCACAAGAACAATGGAAACTCACTATTCCCATTTATGATATAAGTAAATGACGAGGTTAGTATGTACTCTTAGTATGAGAGTCAAAACTGCTGCTCTAGTACCATTGGGTCAAAAGCTGATGGTGATCTGAAGGGCATCTTATGATCAAAGGGTTTATGATGAAGACTCCTGTGTAGATTTTGTGTAGAATGATGAGTATGCATATGGGGAGCCAAGTTATGTATTTTGACAACCAGATTATCTCCCCTGCTCCAAGGGAACCTGCTTTATAACCTAAGGGGCTGGTTTCTCCCACTTGGCATCTGGAAAGGTGTTAATTTATCATCGGTTTCTAGGGCCAATGGAGGACAAAAATCATCCTTCCACCCTCTCTAGATTTGGGTGCAAATGTTCCTGAGGTTGCCTTCTTCTTCTTATAATCAATTGATTGGGATAACATTGTGTACATAAGTTCCACGGTGGGTTGGCATTGCATATGCAGTTGATATACTTAGCATATTTGTCCCCACCCAAATCTCATGCTGAACTGTAATTCCCAGTGTTGGAGGTGGGGCCTGGTGGGAGGTATTTGGGTCGTGGGGGTGGATCCCTCATGAACGGCTTGGGCCATTCCCTTGGTGATAAGTGAGCTCTCACTCTGAGTTCACAGGAGATCTGATGACTTAAAAATAGGTGGCACCCCGCTCCCACTCTCTATCTCTTGTTTCTGCTTTTGCCATGTGATATGCCTGAACCCTGTTCACCTTCTGCCATGACTGTAAGCTTCCTCAGGCCTCCCCAGAAGCTGAGCAGATGTCAGCACCATGCTTCCTGTTCAGCCTGCAGAATGGTGAGCCAATTAAACCTCTTTTCTTTATACGTTATCCAGTCTCAGATATTTCTTTATAGAAATGCAAGAACAGCCTAATACAATGGACTCTACATGTTCCCCAGTGCCCAGAAGAAAGGTTTTTCTGCTTGTAATCTGTTCTTTTCCTCCGACCATCAGTAACCATAGGTCAGCAATCTTTTTAGCCTCATATGTGCCACAGAAGACAAGAAATTTTCACTGGTACATTTGGTAGATTTCAGGAATAAACAGAAGAAAGAGAATAAGGAAGAAGATTAGGAGGGAGGGGTTTATTCTTTTCATGAGAGCTATTTTTTAAATAAGATTGCTGCAAAGAGAACTCAAATGGGAGCCACATAAACAGGCAATTTTAACAGCCACATAAGAGGCAACTTACTTTAAGAGGGAGAAATATGAAAACTTACTTCTAAAATTAAGGGGCGGGAGTGCAAAAAACAAAAATAAAAATCTCCAAGGAACAGCCAAATGAAAACAACAGAAGCCAAAGAAAGAGAAAGGACCAAGAGGCAACTATGCTGCTTCCAAAACTCGCAGAAACAAAGTTATAATTCCGTGATTAGTAATTAGTCTTTTTAGGGATGGAGTTGGGTTGGGAGGAACAATTTTTTAGTTTAAAAAGGATGGGGATATTACTGGAATTGGCCATATAAAAGTATTCACTTTTTATTAGCCAGGCATGGTGGTACCCGCCTATAGTCCCAACTTACTTGGGAGGCTAAAGTTGGAGGATCACCTGAGCCCAAAAGATAGAGGCTGCAATGAGTTGCAATGATCATGGCACTGCACTCCATCATGGGCAACACAGTGAAACCCTGTCTCAAAAACAAACAAACAAACAACAACAACAACAAAAAACCCATTTGCTTTCTATCTAAAATTGGGTATAATTCATACATTTGAATATACAAATATTTATTGGAAGTTTACTAGGTGCCAGAAGGAAACAAAACAGTGTTTCTGATCTCATGGATTTCATATGATAGTGAGGGAATCCAAAAATAAAATCATTAATAGATAAATATGTTAGGTAGCATTAAATTTGGAGAGGAAAAATAAAGCAGTGAAGGGGAACAGAGCAGCAGGAATGCACAAAACATTTTAAACTGGATGATCAAGGAAGGGTGCTGGTTATTCTCTGATTGCCATCTCCTCCCTCACCGTTTTCTGTTCATTCTCCATTTTTCTTTGCTTTGCTCTCCAAGATGGCCCTTAATTATTCTGGGCTTCTACTGTTTGTACTCTAGTATAGTCTCTTCCCACATTGACTCAGAACTGATCTGTGTGACTAATAGAATGTGACTGAGATGACAATGTGTGATTTTCAAGGTTAGGTTGTAACAGGCCCTGTAGCTTCCACCTTGGCCTCCTTGATCATTTGCTCTGGGGGAAACCAGGTGCCATGTTGTGAGGTCACTCAAGCTGCCCTGTGGAGAGGCCCACATGGGGAGGATCTTAGGTCTCCTGTCAACAACCAGCACCAACTTGCCAGCCATGTAAGCAAGCCACCTTGGAAATGGATCCTCCACCCCAGACAAGGCTTCAAACAACTGATATTTTAACTGTAACCTCAAGTGAGACTGAGGGCCAGAAATACCAAGATAAGCTGCTCCCAAATTCCTGACCCACAGAAACTATAAGAGAAAAAAAGTATATATTGTATGAAACCTCTATGTTTTGGGGATCGTTTGTTATGCAACAGTAGATAACTTGTATAGTACCCAGTACTTCATTACTCCAACTCCCTTAGTCTCTGATTTCCATCTGTGTTAGACCAGTGGGTAGAAAGTGAGGTCAGTGTGTCCATTCCTCAGCATTGTTCTCTGGTCCTGGTTTCCTTCCTCAAGAACCACAGCTTCTTCTAGGCAGCCCCACAGGTGTCCAGGACTGCAACTCTCTGCATTCCTACAACACTAGCCCCTTCAAGCCTAGATGTGGCATCAGATCTTGCTGTTGGTTTCCTGATCCCCACACATATCTCGGTAAACACTCCCTTCATTCTCCTAAAAATGGTGCGCCTTCTATTTCCTAAAATACCCAGGCTGATACAAACGTCCTCCTGCAGAAGACATTTAGACAGAGACCTGAAGGAAGTGAGAGGAGGCCACCCAACATCTAGGGAAGAATATTTCAACAAGTGCACAACACCCTCCCGAGACTGCGGAAGTTGGGCGTGTTCAGAAGCAGCAAGGAGGGGTCAGCATGGATAGAGCAGAATGCACACATAGGGTATAAGGATGGGGCAGTAGTCGAGGGCTACACTTAATCGAGTTTTGTGGGTCATGGTTGTATTCTGAGTGTGATGTACAGCCATGGGGTGGGAAATGGTCTGAATGAGGGCATGGCATGATCTGACTTGCATTGTGAGACCAGAATGAAGGTAGCCAAAATGGAAACCAGAACAATGAGAAGGGCCTTTTGAAATTTAGAAAGATGATGTTGGCTTGGCTTAGGATGATGAATAGTAAAGGCGAAGGCGATGGGGAGAGACTGGATTCAGGCTCTATTTTGAAACTAGGGCTATAAGAATTTGCTGCTGACTTGGATGTAAGGGAAGGAGAGTAAGGGGGAGGAAGACTCCAAAGTGAATGGTGACTGGTGGAGCTATTTACTAGGATGGAATCAAGAGAGTGGAGGGGGCAGTGTGGAGGGAAGAGGGGAGGAAATCAAGAATTTGTTCATCTCAACTTCAAAAGAGGAAAAGCGTAACCTTCTACTGTTAAAAAGGAAGATGAGAAGTCATTTTTCATTTTACAAAAAACAACAACAACAACAACAACAAAAAACGGACCTGTATTCATAGAGTAACATCACTATGTCCTGGCCTATTAGAATATCACCATTAGAAGACTTTTTAAAATCAAGGAGCACATTCTCA
Organism: Theropithecus gelada; assembly: GCF_003255815.1. Lineage (NCBI taxonomy): Eukaryota > Metazoa > Chordata > Mammalia > Primates > Cercopithecidae > Theropithecus > Theropithecus gelada. The sequence goes on along the minus strand of NC_037675.1, from coordinate 53,159,464 downwards.
ATTTTAGTTGGAAGTGCGATCAACTCTTGGTAATTTGCTCTCCAAAGATCAGACTAAATAAATCCAGGAGCTAAGGCCTTCTGAGGGCCCAGGGCCCCTCTTGTCTGTGATAAAACTCAACCCGCCTATAGGTGGAAGATTTTACACCACTGAGGATTCTAATTATCCTGCCTGTAAAAGATAATCTCACTGGTTAACTTCCCCTGACTTTCTTTTTTTAAATTTGAAATGTGACTACCTTCAGCTCCAGGATGTGACAGGAAACAAGACTTAACAGATACTTCCGTTTTTCTTGGGACAGCACGCCTCAGCCCACTTCCGCAGTCAGGGCTCCTCTTACCATAAAAGTAGAGCTGTGCCCCCACCCAAACCAAGAGGCTCACTTCTTATACAACGTCGGTTACCTGCTTTCCTTTGCAGACTTGAAGTGTCAGAGAATCTGCCAATTGGGGTTGGCACTCCCGCTTACAGACTTCCCTCTACAGACGCTGCAGAGACCAAGTGGCATTCGTCACCTCTCATCTGTGCTGAGGGGAGAAGGCGACGCCCTGTGCCTCATGGTGGGGTCGGCCGCATGCTCACTCCCACCCTGCCAGTCTGCATCTTGCCTGGGGATGCCAGTTCACAGGCCTGTCTTGATGACAACGGGCGTTTGTTGTTGTTGATTTCATAATGACCTCTGTCTAAAAATTCTGTAGGCTTTCAGGAAGGGACACAGCCTACCATGATAAAATGGACTTCTCCTCCCCTCCCCCCTCTGGTTACCATGGCAACTCTGAATGACTGATTTCCTGGTTGCCATGTAGATGCAGTGGGATCCCAGCCGCTGCACCACACAAAGACGTCAGTAAGAATAGCAAGAAAACAAAAAACAA